>NC_089279.1:2502004-2802004 GCF_963678975.1 Dysidea avara
CTGATCAAGCCGTATTACCACCACAAAGCCCTATTGACCATTTTAAGTGCAAATCACTTCAAGAATTCTAATGAATGTCTATACAACTATAGACTACACTTGACAGTAAGTATCAGATATGCCGTAAGCATATTAAAGGTGTCCTACTTGAGCACATGACAGAAATCACATTGACAGTGTAACATTAGAAATGGCTGATTAATTGATACTACAAACACCCATTAAACTTATAAGACTGGAGGCTTATAGTAATAGAGTGAACAGCATACAGCTCTTGTTTATATCCACTATATATACATTCAACAGATTCCTCCTATCTGCTCAAACACATGCGTGCACGCACGCACACGCACACATACATACACATTGGCACACATACACTGTATGTTTAGTATAGTTTAGCTACAGTGTGTGCGTGCGTGCGTACCTGTGTAATAAGCATGTGTAGAATCAACTAAATTAAACACTGGAACTATATTATGGAGAAGAAATCTTATAGAGGGTTTGGAAAGCCACAAGTTAAGGTCATAATTGATCTTATTATCATCCTGTGATGTGGTGAAGCAGTAATGTCTTCATACCATATTGGTGATCATACTAATATCACATGATGCATGGAGTTTAACTTATATACATATCTCTTAGACTTTTCTGTTACATTGGTTCAACTATTGTACATTTAGCTTCAGTCAAGACTAGACTAAAGAAGCCATATGAAGTACGTATGTTCTGTGTAATTTGCAGGTGTATGTAAAATATTGTAACAAGTATCAACAGATATGTACATACATAGTGTAGTGATAAATACTTATGCTGTTTGCAGTAACTGGTTAAATGCTAGCTGTAACCATTCTCCATGTTGAATGTAATCTATTAGAAACAATGAACATAAGAAATGTGTATCATTAGAAGCCAGCAACAAACTTTACACAAACACGCACTCCATCCAAAGTGTATGTACTTCTGTTGTACATGTGTAATAGTGTTCATCAAGTAATAGTTACCACAAGGATCTTTGTGATTTTCATTATCTCCCAAAGATCAAAGGGTTTTATGCATACCATTTTCTAACTGAATGTTAGATCATAATAGGGTTATACAGTATCATATTTGTGTTTGCTTATATCACAATGATTCCCTTTAAGTGATTCATGCTTGTGGTCACCCTTAGTATTACGTAAATTCCTGTATAATATGATAATAAGAGCAAATTACACCACTATATATGGCCAGATACAAATAGGATAATTAATGTACAATGTAGGAATGCTAGTCACATCTGTGATAGTGACCATTCCATTATTAATTAATGATGTGTAATAAAGTAAACATTAAGTACACAAAGCCATGTAACTCTGACTTTGATTGTCAATGTTTGCTCTGTACCAATAACAGACCACATTCCATTCACAAATTTTGTCAGCTGTGTTGCTCAATTCTACCAAAGGAACTGCATTTGCTTATAAACCACGTCCAATGAAACCTCAGTAAGTTTTTATCAATCAGTTTTATTTTCAGTGTACAAGAGGTTGTTTGTACTACATCAGTTCTGAAGAAGTATAAAGGATTTACCTTTTTTTGCCTTTAATACAACTGCAACACAGCTTTTTAAATATACAACATACCTGAACTGTAAATCTCTAAAGAAAATTTGGACTGATGATGTGAAGGTGAGAGATTTAAATGTAAGGCAATACAAACCTTATAAGGTGTGAAAAAATGAACACTGTAACTCCTTGACAGATCCTTACCACTTAACATTTAAGAGTGTAGTAGTGTAGCTACATAACCTTGATGAATATTAACATGAACATACCTACGTAGGTATTATTTATTGTGTTGTAGAACATTAAAGCACATTGCCAGCAATCATCAAAGACACAGTGTTGAGTCATTCCTAACAAGGAAGAGGTTTGGCACACACCAGGGTGTTACACAATTATAGGAGTGTGCTCTGTTGTATCAACTTCATACATTAATGAGAAATCATATATATAATATAGCCTGAGGGAATATGATTACACAAAGAGTTAGTTATGTCATACTCTTCTCCTATACTGTTTCTTTGGACTGAGTGTGATTATCTAACAGTCCTCCTATTGGGTGTACATGTGCGCATCATGTTGTAAGAAGATGATGTCCACCATGTTCATGTTGAAGCCATCCACAATAGTTTACAACAAGTCTACAAACAGCTAAGTCAGCAATACATGTACACATGCAAGGGGAGTACATAATTTACTAGTATACACAATGCAGGAAACTCAAGTTTGTCTTGACTTCAAGCTAGTAGCTATTGCAGTTTAAATGATCCAAAATAAATGTCATATGTACTAAAATAATAAGCAATTACACATTGTTACGTACCTATATAGCTATAAAGTACATGAGACAAAACAGTATGTGGATGGTAACCCTGTGATATCTGCAACACAAAACATGCATGTAGGTATACTACAGATCTAGAAGATATGGTAAACTGCCCCCTCACTAGTGTATGTGGACTGACTGACCAATTGAAAATTTTAGTCTGATAACATTTCATAGTATCTACGTACCATATGTCGTAAGGGAATATGTATTTGATCTCTATCAGTGTATTAGGTATCATATTATGGTACGTAGTTATATACATTACACAGGTCATAGGGGAAAACATTGCTTCATTGATACCTCCCATGATGTAATCACAGTCTATAGTTAGTAACTTAAACATTTGTATAATTAGTGTATACAGCAATTGTACACTGTAAAAAGTCCACAAAAATATGCATATACGGTATGTACTTCACACAAGCAGGAAGCCTCTTTAGTCTTAATGTTTCTTGTACTGAAACACTACAATGGTATAAGGTTCTGGAGGACTGCACTGTATGTACAATGAATGTTTATTGTACAGGACATGTTGTTTTGTATGTTTCTTAGCTTTGAGGTGTGTTTTGTTTTGCTAGACTTTGCATAATGAATTTATGACAACTTAACTCATACCAATAGCAGGTTCTCTTCTAGCTTCTTTATAATGTTATGAACCACTCTGCGTGGGCAGTTCAAAGGCAGTTCAAAGCACACATAGCCAAAGATTAGAAGCAGGACTATTGAGTTATTATTAACAAAGAAGAGGCTTGGCCCGTGTCTTAATTATAGTAATGTAAACATTATTATAATATTATGTAACTAAGAGGAATCATAGCCTGAGGGAATATGATCACACAAGTGAGCTAGTTACATCACAATGATATGTTCCTCTCCTTCCTGTGATAATGCATTAAGACTGAGCTTCTGTAAAGGTGAAATTGTGATTATTTAACTGCTCTCCTACAGTATGTGCACATGTGTTATTCTGAGAGGATAATGTTCATCATGTTCATGTTGAAGGTCACATTGAAGGTCACCAATGCTATACTAAGTCAGCATAATACAGCGGAGTACATTATAGTGAAGGTACAGTGCCTTCTTACAAACAGTGTTAGAAAATTAGAGATATATTATCACTCTGAAGAGTTCCCATATGTGACCCGGCCTGTCTGACTAAACCATGCAGCCTTATAGCCTTTCCAGATATATATCCAAGTTTAATCACTCATAACTTTTTCCATGCCTTAAATTGTTTATGTAAACATTGCTAGTAATTGTGCCATGCAATAGCCTTAACTTGATCAAGTTCCTAACTCATTCAAAAATAGTTATCATAAATATAAGTTGTCAATTCATAAATACTATAAGACTGTATTTGCGACAGGATCACATACATGTATGGATATTGGAGGATTTAGCTACCCTGTGAGGAGTATGTTCTAAAGGTTGTAATAATATTGATAAAATGTATATAAGTGACAGTCTTTGATCAACTACAGTACAGGGTTGCAATTGGGAGATGTATGACTTTATGTTATTAGATAGGAATTGATTTATTCATACTGGGTTATGCTGCTCAGGTTGAATATAGAGCTGCAGTGTGGGCTCTCTTACAGGTTTGCTGTAGAAATAGGAGACAAGATAATATCATTAGAATGCAAGTAGTTTGCATGGTAAGTACTGTAGCTAAAAATATTTTTTAATCAAACAGGAATTAGAAACCCTCTGAACACAAGGGACTGTAAATTAGAGTTTGTGCATATTATATTTATATTAATTACTGCCAACAAAACACATTGCACAGGAAATAGCATTGTTTCATTGATAAAGGCTGTACCTCCCAAAATGTCATCATCGTCTATACTTAGTAACAAATTACAACACTTGTGATATATTAAGAAGCCAGTCTTGCTTGCCCTTACAAACACAGCAAGTTTACATATGACTACCTCATAATTTTAGTGCTAACCGCAGCATTTAATCCCAAACTATTTTTAATTAGCTATTTATTAAAGTAGATGTGCAGAACTAAATTAGGATCATTCTCCCATTATTTCAAGAACAATCTGAATGTTAACCATCCCTATATAGCTACCATGTATGTAACAATATATCTTCACAAACCTTAATTAATGTAAGGTTCACAGAATGTTTGATACTTCCAGTATAAAGTGCGTGCAACACTATTATTATTGTGCTGTTGACACTTCACTAACATCTTACATGCACACACACACACACACACGTGCGCGCACACACACACGCACACACACACACACACGCACAGTGTTGGGGCATTATTACTTTTTGTGGTAATGAAGTAATATAACGAAATATGCTGTAAAAACAGGTAATATAACTCAAGTTATTTACTTGCAAATGTAATGCGTTACCTAAGTAATGAAGTTACTGTAACGAGTCTAATATTACATAATATTATTACTTTAAGTAACGAAGTTACTAATCTCGTTAGTAATCCACTGAGTAATGCCTAGCCACTAAGAAGTAACAAAACCTACTGAATGAAGCTTATTCACCAGCTTCTTGCTTATAACCAAGATTTGCACATTGTCCAACAACGTAATCATGTCATGTGATAAAGTGGTAGTTTCACACATGACAGCTTAAGGCTGTGGACACAAAGTAATATAATATGTAATATTATTATAGTTACTTTTATTATATGAATAATATGTAACTGTAACTAAATAGTTCAGTTGTAAATAATATATAATATGTAACGAGTTACATTTAAAAAGTAACTATCCCAACACTGCACACACATACACACACACACACACACATACACACACACACACACACACAAAAACTGCACATGCACAAAACTACACACGCAAGTTACATATATTGTGATATGAATGACAATACTTGTCTGCTTTACAGATTGACATGAGAACTCATACAGTTGAGCTAGAGTTTACTGCCCTGTAACTCAGAATCTTAAAGTCAGTCATATCAAATGGGCAGTGTAGCTATTCATGTACTGTATAACAATGATGCACAATAACATCACTACCCTACATATGTTCCTATGACATCAACTAAATAATTGTTATTCTCAGTATAGGCAGTAGTGCTGGGAAATATAATGAAATTTTGTATCATGATATATTTATTTATGTTGTGATATGATAGCTGGAAATTAATACCGTGATAGAACTCACGTGATCTACCCAGTACTATGTAAGCTTGTATTTCTAGTTTTGCAAAGCCTTGCATTGCACCCTCATTGAGAATGTAGTTATACCACTGTTAGATATTCTGGAACATGTACATCCAATCTAGTATCCTTCTACCATTTTGAAAGGTGCTAGGTAAATACATACACAAATATGTTTACTATCAGGGGCATAGGGAGGGGGGTCCAAGGGGTTCAGTAACCCCCCTGTACAATTTAGACTTCTGCAAGCAGGATCCTAACATACCATTTAGTGTGGCAGGACAAAATGAGTGAGTAATACAGTGTAATGGCACAGTACAACAATTGATAAAGCTCTCAGGGAAGGATTTACAGAGGTAACATGAGCCCTCTTCAAAACTTGTAAAAAGGTCGATATACTCTAATAGAACAGTCAGGTATATAATAGAACAGTCAGGTATATACTCTAATAGAACAGTCAGGTATACAACATGCATGTAAATATCCATATCCATATGACGTTTTTCAGACATTATAACATTAAATGAACTGAGCATGACCTTATACTGCTGTAGCTTTGGTGTGCAGTGTTTAAAGATATAGAACTCCAGTAATTTATCACTTGTGTTATGCAAAATGAATTCATGGTATGCATATTTGTATAGTATGTTTTGATTGTAAGTCATGACATTTGTATCAGTGGATTTATGGTTCCTATACCGGTGAGATAACTATCACTTACAGATTACTATATGCATCGGTGTCTTATGCTGTCTGTTTCCACTAGGTAGCTTTAGCAGGGGCACTTATATGCATTATAATTAATGTACTTTTTGCATAAAATATAGCAAATTGCTGAGTTTTGATTCGTTAAAATATTGAAAGTCTCTCAGCAGCTGGGGGCTGTGCCCCCAGACCCCTGCTTCTGGTAACAACTCAATACTGCTGTTGGAACCCCCCTTCAAAAAATCCTGGTTATGTCCCTGACTATGGTCCATGCAATGCAGTGGGTAGTAAGAACAGTAGTTCAAAGAGCCAATGCAGTTACACTTGTAATAGATAAAGATGACAAAGGTATCGCAGATTCAACCTTAAGACTGAGTATTGTAACTTGTCAGCTATCAAATGTTATGGGTATACTGTACATTGTGATATATTTTCATATTTTGTCATGACATATGACATAAGAAATATCTATAATCGCCCAGGAAGTGTCCCACCTAAGAGACACAGCATATTTGAAGTGATTAGGATAATTATGTGGCATGCATGGCAATGACAATGAATGTCAGTATTATACACAATTGACCTATGCAACACTATAATATTATACATAGGCAAATGACTTGTACAAAACACACATAACACCTGGTGTAGAGTGTTGCTGTGTATGTGTTTGTAATGTTATGTGTACTGCAGTACTAAAGAAGGGCTTTGCTGAGTACTGCGAGCTTAATTACTAAAAATATATATCAATGTCCCACAGGGCAGCATTCTCGGATCACTATTTTTTGTCCTTTTCATCAACCAACTGCCTAACGTCCTCTCTGCTATCTATTTTTGCAGATGACACCAAGTGTCTTAAACACACAATCAGTTCTGACATATCTGAAATAGATCTCCTTCAAGAAGATCTAAACAACGTTTTTCATTGGTCTATAAATAATCATCTTAGATTTAACTTTGCGAAGTTTGTCCACATTCAGTTTTGGTCCAGAAACACACTTGAAACCTCCAACGGATCGGGATAGCAAACCCATCGCTACTCCTGAGTGTGTTAAAAATCTCAAGAGTACTAGTGACACAGCTAGGATCTATCCTGGGATAGTCATTATAAATTAATCTAATCAAAAACAGCCAAGCTGTAAAAAAAGGTGCGGCCCCCAAAAAGGCCATGGTGAAAAAAGATGTGAAATCCAAGGTGGCGGCCAAGAAATGGCTGTGATGGTAGGTTAATGGTTACATTTTAATAACAACAATTCAGGTGAATTTGGTGCCAAGATCAAGCGGCACAAAATTCACCTGAATTGTCGTTATTAAAATGTAACCATTAACCTACCATCACAGCCATTTCTTGGCCGCCACCTTGGATTCCACATCTTTTTTCACCATGGCCTTTTTGGGGGCCGCACTTTTTTTTACAGCTTGGCTGTTTTTGCTTAGATATCACTTGTTTTTGTATTTGTATACTGCAAAGCCGGCCTATGGCTGGCTTTGGAGCTTCTTTAACCCATGTGTTTTTTTCTTTACTACAGGAAGAAGAAAAGAACTTAAAGAAGAATTTTAGTACTTCAATTATTTTTGATTATATTAGTAATTATACAAATTATATACATATATTTATTACATGCCCATTATGCCCTACAGGATATTTTTTTGCAGCTGATCTCTCTACTGGGTGACTTGAAATGTAGCTGAACTATATACAGGATGGTTTCTTTGTAGCTGAACTCTCTACAAGGTAACCTCTTCTAGCTGGTCTCTCTACAGGGTATTTTGTTTCTAGCTGAACTCTCTACAGGTGATTTGTTTGCAGCTAAACTCTCTACATGGTGGTGTCTTTGTAGCCGAACTCTCTACATGATGGTTTCTTTGTAGCTGAACTCTCTATAAGGTGACTTTGTCTAGCTGAACTCTCTACAGGGTGATTTTTTTGTAGCTAAACTCTCTGCAGGGTGATTTGTTTGCAGCTGAACTGTCTACATGATGGTTTCTTTGAAGCTGAACTCTCTACAAGGTGACTTAGTCCAGCTGATCTCTCTACGGGGTGATTTGTTTCTAGCTGAACTCTCTACAGGTAATTTGTTTGCAGCTAAACTCTCTACACGGTGGTTTCTTTGTAGCTGAACTCCCTACATGATGGTTTCTTTGTAGCTGAACTCTCTACAAGGTAACTTCTTCTCTACAGAGTGATTTGTTGTAGTTGAATTCTCTACAAGGTGGTTTGTATGAGGCTGAACTCTCTACATGGCAGTTTCTTTGTAGCTGAACTTTCTACAGAGTGATTTGTTTGCAGCTGAACTCTCTACATGATGGTTTCTTTGTAACTGAACACTCTACAAGGTGACTTCTTCTAGCTGATCTTTCTACAGGGTGAATTGTTGCAGCTGAACTATCTACAAGGTAACTTCTTCTAGCTGATCTCTATACAGGGTGATTTGTTTGTAGTTGAATTCTGTACAGGTGGTTTCTTTGTAGCTGAACTCTGTACATGATGGTTTCTTTGTAGCTGAACTCTTTACAAGGTGACTTCTTATAGCTGAACTCTCTATGGGGTAATTTCTTTGTAGCTGAACTCTCTATATGATGGTTTCTTTGTAACTGAACTCTCTACAAGGTAACTTCTTCTAGCTGATCTTTCTACTGGGTGATTTTTTTGCAGCTGAACTCTCTACATGGTGGTTTCTTTGTTGCTGAACTCTCTACAAGGTGAATTCTTCTACCTGATCTCTCTACAGGGTAATTTGTTTGTAACTGAACTCTGTACAAGTGTGTTTTTGTGGGTGATCTCACTGCAGGTTGATTTGTTTGTAGCTGAACTCACTAAAGGGTGATTTTGCTTGTAGCTGAACTCCTTGCATTGTATCTAGTTTCTAGCTGATCTCTCTACACGGTGATTTGTTTGTAGCTGATCTCTCTACAAGTTGATTTGTGTGTAGCTGATCTCTCTGCAGGTTGATTAATTTGCAGCCGGTCTCTCTACAAGGTAATTTGTTTGTAGCTGAACTGTCTATAAAGTGATTTATTTGTAGCTGATCTCTCTGCAGGTTGATTTGTTTTAGCTGAACTCTCTACAGGGTGATTTACTTGTAGCTGAACTCCTTACATGGTGTGTAGTTTCTAGCTGATCTCTCTACAGGGTGATTTGTTTGTAGCTGATCTCTCTACAAGTTGATTTGTGTGTAGCTGATCTTTCTACAGGTTGATTTGTTTGTAGCCGATCTCTCTACAGGGTAATTTGTTTGTAGCTGAACTCTCTACAAGGTGCTTTTTTGTAGGTGATCTCACTGCAGGTTGATTTGTTTGTAGCTAAACTCACTAAAGGGTGATTTGCTTGTAGCTGAACTCCTTACATTGTGTCTAGTTTCTAGCTGATCTCTCTACAGGGTGATTTGTTTGTAGCTGAACTCTCTATAAGGTGATTGGTTTGCAGCTGAACTCTCTACATGGTGGTTTCTTTGTTGCTGAACTCTCTACAGGGTGTTTTGCTTGTAGCTGAACTCTCTACAGGGTGATTTGTTTCTAGCTTATCTCTCTACAGGTTGATTTGTGTGTAACTGATCTCTCTACAAGCTGATTTGTTTGTAGCTGAATTCTCTGCATAGTGTTTTGTTTGTAGCTGACCTCTCTTCAGGGTGATTTGTTTCTAGCTGATCTCTCTACAGGGAGATTTTTTTGTAGCTGACCTCTCTTCAGGGTGCTTTGTTTCTAGCTGATCTCTCTACAGGGTGATTTTTTGTAGCTGACCTCTCTTCAGGGTGATTTGTTTTTAGCTGATTGCTCTGCAGGTTGATTTGCTTGTAGCTGAACTCTCTACAGGGTAACTTGCTTGTAGCTGAACTCCTTACTTTGTGTCTAGTTTGTAGCTGATCTCTCTACAGGGTGATTTGTTTGTAGCTGAACTCCTTACAAGTTGATTTGTGTGTAGCTGATCTCTCTGCAGGTTGATTTGTTTGTAACCGATCTCTCTTCAGGGTGATTTGTTTCTAGCTGATTGCTCTACAGGTTGATTTGTTTGTAGATGAACTCTCTACAGGGTAATTTGCTTGTAGCTGAACTCCTTACTTTGTGTCTAGTTTGTAGCTGATCTCTCTACAGGGTGATTTGTTTGTAGCTGATCTCCATACAAGTTGATATTTGTGTAGCTGTTCTCTCAGCAGGGTGATTTGTTTGTAGCCGATCTCTCTACAAGGTAATTTGTTTGTAGCTGAACTATCTATAAGGTGATTTGTACGTAGCTGATCTCTCTGCAGATTGATTTGTTTTAGCTGAACTCTCTACAGGGTGATTTGTTTCTAGCTTATCTCTCTACAGGTTGATTTGTTTGTTGCTGATCGCTCTAAAAGTTGATTTGTTTGTAGCTGAACTCTCTGCAAAGTGTTTTGTTTGTAGTTGATTTCTCTACAAGGTGATTTTTTGTAGCTGACCTCTCTTCAGGGTGATTTGTTTCTAGCTGATATCTCTAAAGGTTGATTTGTTTGTAGCTGAACTCTCTGCAAAGTGTTTTGTTTGTAGTTGATTTCTGTACAAGGTGTTTTTTTGTAGCTGACCTCTCTTCAGGGTAATTTGTTTCTAGCTGATCGCTCTACAGGTTGGTTTGTTTGTAGCTGAACTCTCTACACGGTGATTTGCTTGTAGCTGAACTCCTTACATTGTGTCTAGTTTCTAGCTGATCTCTCTACAGGGTGATTTGTTTGTAGCTGATCTCTCTACAAGTTGAATTGTGTGTAACTGATCTCTTTGCAGGTTGATTTGTTTGTAGCCGATCTCTCTACAAGGTAATTTGTTTGTAGCTGAACTGTCTATAAGGTGATTTGTTTGTAGCTGATCTCTCTGCAGGTTGATTTGTTTTAGCTGAACTCTCTACAGGGTGATTTGTTTGTAGCTGAACTCCTTACATGGTGTGTAGTTTCTAGCTGATCTCCCTACAGGGTGATTTGTTTGTAGCTGATCTCTCTACAAGTTGATTTGTGTGTAGCTGATCTCTCTGCAGGTTAATTTGTTTGTAGCCGATCTCTCTACAGGTAATCTGTTTGTAGCTGAACTCTCTATAGGGTGATTTGTTTGTAGCTGATCTCTCTGCAGGTTGATTTGTTTTAGCTGAACTCTCTACAGGGTGATTGCTTGTAGCTGAACTCCTTACATTGTGTCTAGTTTCTAGTTGATGTCTCTACAGGGTGATTTTTTGTAGCTGAACTCTCTACAGGGTGATTTGTTTCTAGCTTATCTCTCTACAGGTAGATTTGTGTTGATTTGTTCATTGCTGATCGCTCTAAAGGTTGATTTGTTGCAGCTGAACACCCTGCAAAGTGTTTTGTTTGTAGCTGATCACTCTAAAGGGTAATTTGTTTGTAGCTGAACTCTCTCCACAGTGACTTGTGTGTAGCTGAATTCTGTGTAACTGAATTCTCTAGAGAGTGACTTAATTGTAGCTGAATTTTCTACACAGTGCATGACTTGTTTATAGCTGAACTTTCTTCAGTGTGACTTGTAGTGTTCTGAATCTCTATAGTGATATATTTGCTTAACTCTCCACATGGTGACTGTCTTCTTGCTGAACTGTCTATAAGATTAACTGTTTGCAGCTGAGCTCCCTACTGAATAACTTGTGATGTAATAAAATTCTATAATGGAATAAATAAATTAGCCGAATGCTCTATTAGGGTGACTGTTCTATTAGAATATCTCGATCTCGCATTTGCTACACGGAGTTGGCTTTCGAATCATAACTCAGTGGTTTGTAATCCGATTCTACTGTACTACTGCAAGGACTTTCTATGAAGATTATTCCAGCTATACACCGATTTTCAGCTCATTGCTCTAAGCGGTTTGCCTAGTAGGCGTGAAAACTAATACTTTTTTATTCATAAAAATCGATCGCATAATTGTGACACAGGTTGGGTTTTGTGTCATATCTCCGTGGTCTTTATCTCGATTCCTTTCAAACCACCAAAAGGCACTCCTACGATGGTTACTCCATCTACATAGCAATTTTCAACTCATTCCATGAAGCGGTTTACCCTGTAGGCGTGACAACAAATCGATCTTGTTTTACGCAAATAATCGGTCATAACTCCTGAACCATTCATCGGATTTGTACCAAATTTGATGCTAGGATTTGCCTTTGGACTCCCTTTCTGTGTACCAAATTTCAAGGCGATCGGAGTACGCGTTTGCTTGTTATAGCAATTTTTGCAAGTGTGCGAAAAGACGAAGAAGAAGAAAAAAAAAACGAAGAAAAAAAAAACGAAACTTTGGCAGCTCGTATCTCGGAAATGGCTGGAGCGATTTCCTTCAAATTTGGAATGTAGACTCCCTTGGCTGGCGGGCAACTGTGTAGCAAATTTGGTTCCAATCAGATAAGTGATCACCGAGATACAAATGTGTGAAAACGACGTTTTCGTTCTTCCTGTCAATATACTCACGGGTGTGGCGCGCCGGCTTCTTGGGCCGCACGACACACTACTGTGTGTCTTGATATCAGGTAAAGCTTACAAGATGTTGGGTCTCATATGAAGAAGCTTCTCGGTTAGTTGCTCAATACCAGCTAGAAGAAAGTTATACAGCAGTCTTGTGAGATCTCAGCTTTTATACTGTCCCCAAATTTGGAGGCCTTCATTAATCAAACACATAAATATTCTTGAAAGAATACAGAGGAGAGCAACTAAATTTATTCTTAATGACTTTCATTCAACATACAAGTCTCGCTTGGTGACCCTTAAGATGCTACCTTTGATGTATATATATGAAATCAATGATATCTTATTTTTCATCAAGTTGTACAAGTCACCAACATCACATTTCAATATTAAACTATTTTACAATTTAGTTCATCAAACACTAGATTTGGTTCATCTGCAAAGTTGGTTCACCACAAGTGCTCCACAAACTTAACTCAACACTTCTATTTTCACCGTATACCCCGCATGTGGAACTCTCTACCTACAGTGGATTTAACTGCTCAAACAGAATCTATTACAGGGGCGGATCTAGGATTTATAAAAGGGGGGGGCTAACTCAAGGTACTAATCTCTTGGGTAGAGGTAGCGAAGCATGCTGGAACTAGGGGGGTCTGGGGGCATGCCCCCCCAGGAAATTTTTGAAAAATAGATGCTAAAACACTGCAATTTGGAGACATTTCCACATAAAATTCATAATATTTTCTGCCTGTAGATATTTTATATACTGCCTTTAGATTATAGGTATGGCTCTCTGAAGCATTTTGTTAATGGAAAAGTTTGGGTAGGTACAGACAACCAAGTACATGATGCACCCCTCTCACAATTGCACAACACTAAATAGGTGCATGTTAGAATAATAATGTTGAAAGTGGAAAATTTAACAATACAAGATTGAAACTGAGAGCATTTTCAATGGAAATTGTGAACCTGAATTAAGTATTGTCATACATATTAACTACACAAGTAGATGAATGAAGCCCTTTAAACAGACCAATTCATTTCATTGCATGTATAGGTGCAGGCAGATTTGGAAAAATTCCATAACAGAACCAACTACATGTTTCCAGTGAATGTTCTATTAGAGTAGTTAGCTGACTGCTCTATTAGAGTATCTCGATCTTGTAAACCTCCAATGCTGATTCGGGTCCTTGTTGCATAAATTTTAGCATAAATCCACTGATAATACCTTGGAAAGACGTTTATAAGGTGGTTTTATGAGTATTTGTATTATTAGTGATCATATAATTATGCTAAGACAAAATTTCATTATAATACTCAGCATATTGATCAAGTAAGGCCTAAATATGAAGGGGGGGGCTTCAGCCCCCAAAGCCCCCCCCTGGATCCGCCCCTGTATTAAACACAAGTTATACATCTATTATGTGGAATTACTTCTTACAAGAGTTTGACAACAACAATGTACATACCTTCCACTACCTCTGTCCCCTGTAACTGCTGTGTAAGAATGACAAAGCCTCCATTTTATGACAAACTATAATAACATTAACCCCTCCCACTTTTCCTATAAGAAATTTATCAGTTCTGTAATTAATTAATTATCTAATTTTATGTTAGTGTAATTTTGTAATTAATTTTTATGTTAGTGTAATTTAGCCCTTGGCAGGTCTTGCCAATAGCTTTCAGTACATTATGCTCTGTAAAACATTAATAAATAAAAATCAATCAACCAATCAATTCAAAGGGGGTTTCAACTGGAAAGTAGGTCCAGGATGCAGGGGTCTGGGGGAGCAGCCCCCAGATATTGATGAAGATTTAATTTTGCAGACAGTCAAATGCCAGTAGTTTGAGTGCTGCATAACAAAATAGGTACGTATATGGTCAACTATTAGCCTATATAAGTATATGTCTGACGATCACACAATCGCACACACACACACATACACACACACACACACACACACACACACACACGCACACACACACACACACACACACAGAGTTAGTTTTAATGTACAATTAGTTTTAATCTTCAAACAAATGATAGTAGCATTGAATTAATGTGAAACTGAAAGTTGTTATGATGTGATACATGTGTTAACAACAAGATGAGGAATGAATTATTATGAAGCCAAAACTGTGGCAGACTTTATTAAACATTTGCTTTGTATGACTTTGTAATTGTTTGTTTATGTCATTGAGTGTGCCATTTATGATTTTTGTTTTGTAACAGATACACAACATGTCTCAAGGTGCTGCATAAGCAGCACCAAATTCACCTGAATTGTTGATATTAAAATGTTTACCATTAACATATGTTCATTAGGACATTAGAAGTCATATATATGTACATTCTTGCTGTTTAGACTGCAGTTGTATCTTCTCCAGTACACAATAACCCCATTAATCTTCTATATACATGCTTGTTACAGCTTGGCTGCACACTGACATTAAATTTTGTAAGGCACAGCTACAGTATATCAACATTAGCTAAATCAAAAGACATTCAGTCCAAATATTGGTAGATATCTACATAGTGAAAATTTAAATGAGTTTAGTGATTAGGTATTTATAATATTACTCAAATTAGCAATGACAACATATTATTGTGACAACTTACTATGTTAGTGTTTAATGAGCTGTTAATTATCTTAAATATATACGTATATCTTACTCCCATGTTAACTTTTACAGATTTCCAAGTACATATGGACAATTTAATGTGGTATACACAATGCAGGAAACTCAAGTTTGTCTCGACTTCAAGCTAGTATTGCAGTTTAAATGATCCAAAATAAATGTCATATGTACTAAATAAGCAATTACACATTGTTACATACCTATATATAGCTATAAAGTACATGAGACAAAATAGTATGTGGATGGTAACTCTGTGATATCTGCAACACAAAACATGGAACCATATTATGTACCATATCTTCTAGATCTGTAGTATACATACATATGTATACTACAGATCTAGAAGATAATATGGTAAACTTCCCCCTCCCTCAGTGCATGTGCACTGACCGACCAATTGAAAATTTTAGTCTGATAATATTTCATAGTATCTATGTACCAATGAAATTTGTACACACAACCATATTAAGGTATATTTTGTCATAAGGGAATATGTATTTGATTTCTATCAGTGTATCAGGTATCATATTATGGTAGTTATATACATTACACAGGTCATAGGGGAAAACATCGCTTCATTGATACCTCCCATGATGTAATAACAGTCTATAGTTAGTAGCTTAAACGTTTGTATAATTGCAATTGTACACTGTAAACGTCCACAAAAATAATATGCATAAGTACGTATGTACTTCCCACAAGCAGTAAGCCTTTTTTAGTCTTAATGTTTCTTATACTGAAACACTACAATGGTATAAGGTTCTGGAGGACTGCGCTGCATGTACAATGAATGTTTGTTGTACAGGACATGTTGTTTTGTATGTTTCTTATCTTTGAGGTGTGTTTGTGTTTTGCTAGTTGCTTAATGAATTTATGACAACTTAATTCATACCAAAAGCAGATTCTCTTCTAGCTTCTTTATAATGTTATACGCATCATAATTATCAAGCTAGTAAAATACCTAGTCTTCAGGGAATTTGATTCACCAAATTTCTTATAAGTGACTCTATATCTGCTACCCTGTTAGTACCACCCTATCGGCTGGTATCACTGTTGCTCAATCAGTCATTTGCTGCTACAAGCTATATAATATATAACCTTAAGCAGCAAAAATCTCATAATATTTTCATGTGATGTTCTGAAAGCAGTATATTCAAAGTTGTGTGAAAACAGATTCCAGATACTTATATTTATGAGAATTATATTAGCAGAGCTGATGGGAAGTCAATAAAGAATTCAAGATGTTACTCTTTTGGGGTAGGAGATGGGGGAGCCACTGTTTCTCATTATATCTTATAAGAGTAATCACTATTAAACTAAAAAATAATGTACAGTAATTAACTAGCAAGCCACCTTGATGTTTATCACAATACTGGATCATAACTAGTACGTGCCACTTGAAGAATCTAATCTTACAACAGCACGGTAACAGTATCGATATCTATATTTTGTGATGAAACCATTCGTTGTGTTTGAAAAAAATCTAAGTTGTTTAAAACTGTCCCCAGCCATTATATGGGTTAGAAAAATGTAAGCTGATCACATACCTTCTTACCCTGAGGCAGCACTACCTAAAGCATCTGTCTCCTTGCACTTGTACATATGATAGTGAGACTGCAGAACTGTCCAAATTGTTCTGAATCAATAGCTCAATTATTTAACACTTCAGTACCTCTAAATTTAACTACTGTTGAGACTGAAGTTGTCTTCACTGTTGTGACAAGGTTGGTGACTGGCTGACTGTACATGCGTTCATGTCACATATACAGACTCACATACTGTTAAAGTACAATTCTTCCCTTAGGGTGTTGATGCTGTCATCACAATCTGGCACCTGCGCACAGGTGTTCATGCTGTCATCACAATCTGGCACCTGCGCACAGTTGTTGATGCTGTCATCACAATCTGGCACCTGCTCACAGGTGTTGATACTGTCACAATTTGGCTAAAGCCACGTGACACAAATTAGTGGTGACCAGCAGGTCAACACATCACCTACTGCTGCTATAAGCAGTTCGTCCATTCTCCTTAGAGGAGTCCGAGACAGCCAGGGAGCCTCACTTAGGATATCTGCCTTATCCACTAGGTTCTCCCGTTTGCCTCTATTGTAAAGAGTTTAGGACAGAGACGCTTATCTGCTCTAAACTCTTTCATTACCCAAGCATCAATAAACCAAAAGTACTTCCTACTTTGGCTCCGCTGGAATTACATAACCTTTCCTAGGCCATATACCATGGCAGATGAGGCCCCTGGCACTTACCAAACCCCCTCCTCAATCAATGGATTGCTGGAGGTGAAGAATGAAGATCCAAGGAACAGAGCACGTAAATAGGTGAGTGGTAGCGTAACTAAACATTAAACAATGTGAATTCCTATAAACACAAAATGTATTGTGATACCTCCATTGTATACATGTTAACACATTTATAATAGTTAATCATTAATTGCTAAAATTGATAACAAGACAACATTCCTGTGATGAGCAGGCACATACACTTTTATGTAATCAAAAAATGGCTCTGATGACTTTATGCAACACTTTTTATTTGAAAACTTATAGTACTACACACCTTACGTAAAATGTTGTATCTATCATCAGGTCATCTGATAGGTAAAATACTTGAGTGGTGTACCAAATTCTATTCACTGTTGAATAGATTAGTTCAGACGTATTGTAGTATAGGACCAGACGCTATATATACGTACCCACAAGCAGGCCAAAAGTATTTAGCTATAGCTATCATATACATAATATACAGAAACATGCAGGATAGACACATTACTGTTTCAGCTGAATAAGAAAATGATTGTGATGGTCCAACTCTGTTAGTGCTTCTACTGTTCCATCACAATTGCTACTTTCTGCTGACTCCATAATATATTAATTATATATACTCTGCACCATAGAGAAGAAGGCTTATGTCTAGTTAGGTACTACGTATATTTTTATTTATTTATTTTATTAAGGCTTTACAGCAGAAGTGCTGAAGGTCTGTAGGACACCTGGTCCTACAGCCTGTTTAAAGTTGTTACAGAAAGTGTGTTTGAAAAGGTGGAGAAAGGAAAAAAATCCATGACTGTTCCTGGCCAGCCTCGAACCTGCAGTCATCTGATTAATGCTCAAACGCTTACAGGAGTCTGCCAGGCGGTCAGGATGTTTTCACCTTGCCAATTTCATGTATACTGTATCCAAGGAATATCATGTTCCTTCACATGGTAAGTGTGAGATGATAATATATATGTATACTAATACTTTATTAATTAACACATTGTTAACTGCTTCAATACCAGCCAGAATCCATTACAACATCATTTCCTAACATGGACACTGATCTACAACATTGTTATGAGCTCTGCTTCCTGTATGTAGTTCTCTAAGAGCAAGTGTTATTTTGCTAATGCTAAACTTTCAATTGCTATAATTATTTGATACCTCACAAGCTGTGATTTCTATGTATTTGCTAAATTCTACAGTTCACACTGTAGCTTCAAGTTAAGTGGTTGATGTCATTATGTTATCATCCAATAGAAAAGAAACACTACACCACACACTCCAACAGCAGTATGTGTGGTGTGGGGAGGACATGCACAGACTACTGGTCTGTGTACACTACAGCTCCAAACTATTAAATCAACTATATCAAATAATCATGTACACTTTTTAAACACCCTAAATTACGTTATTGGATTACGTATTGTAAACTGCAGGGTGTTCATAGTCAACATGTTTAGGTGGTGCAGAATTCAACATTTATCCTGGAACAGGATTCAGTATATACCATATACCAGTAGTTATAATGTAGCTATAGTCTCAAGCAGCACCAAAACTAAACCTATAACCATCATAACGTGATATGTAAAGCCAACCTGTATTTCACCACCTATACAGTGTTAATTTAGCTACAGACATGTAAGTGATTGGAGCATCATGCTGTATTACCACCTATTGACCATTTTAAGTACAAACCACTTCAGCTATTTAAATACCTTACTACTGACTACATTGTAAGTGTCAAATACTATGCTATACACTGAGGTGTTCCACTTGAGCACATGACAGGAATCACATCGACAGTGTAACATTAGAAACGACTCATCAATTTGTATCAGCACACCAAAATTAATACTGAAAGTTGACAGGAAGATAACCATGTCTTACATATCTCACGGTCAGGAATGTAACTAACGATATCAAATAAAATAGTTTAGCTACCTGAAGAATACCTATGTAGATGTCTGGGGGACATGGATGCACTTTTTTTTTGTTTATTAAAGATTAAGGCTTTACTACTGAAGGTCTGTAGGACATGTACACCTGGTCCTACAGCCTGGTTAAAGATGCTTTATAAGTACGTTTGCAAAGTTGCAAAAAGGAAATGAAATCCATGACTGGATCTAGGCAACCTTGATCCTGCAGCCACCCAATTTATGTTTGAACACTTACAGGAGTATGCCAGACTTTTCATATATTTGTATCCATAGGAACTCTAGGAAGTGACTTATTATCTCTAAGTACTCCATGTGGAACCAAATAGAGTTTATATTTAAATTGCATATTTATTAAGGATTTACAGCACAAGTGCTGAAACTATGGAAGAGGCTAGAACAAACAGCATACAGATCTTGTTTACTGCTGCTATTCATACCCACTTCCCCCTACCTGAAACTACGTACAAACACACACACACACACACACACACACATACACACTTCTTGACCACCTGGGAGACCTTCATCACCACCACAACTATTTATGGGAAGTATCCCCACTTAGCCGATGTATGTTGCGTAACATAAATACAAGCACTTTATTTAGCCATGTAAGTGAACATTCCAAGGAAGGTGGAAGCCAGGCTATAGACAATAGCACTTGAGTTTCCTTGGTCAATTCTCTTTGTGTAGTGTACAATTATTATAGGCATTTACGGTGTAAGCCCCATTGGTTGGAGTGTAAATCCAATGCAAGGGAGCCCAGACCCTGCTTGGTTGCACATACTTGCATATGCTTGCACACACACACACACACACACACACACACACACACACACACACACACACACACACACACACACACACACATACACACACACACACACACACACACACACACACACACACACACACGCACACACACACACAGAGCAAAAGCAAAGGAGGAATGCCTTCAGCTGCCATATATGTTAGTACAGTCACACCTAGCCAGTGAACCTGTGTGTTACTCAGGTGCTAGGAGTCAGCACATCCTGGATCAGGGCTAGTAACCCTACAGGAGGCTGTGCCATGTCCCACAGGTGAAGGTGTGGGCACCCAAAGTCCCACCTGGACCTTCACCTGCTGTGTGAGTCATGGACAGTTGGCATTTGCTTCCCCAGTTAATACCAGGCATCCATTGATCTTACAGCTGGATGGGCTGCTTCCCCAGTTGGTAGTTGACACCAAGTCACCAGATCCCCATTAACTGCTGGGTAGACTGGAGCACTGTTTCTTGCTCAAGGAAACAGCAACAACACCAATTTGGCATAACCAAGCATCGAACCAGGAACCTTTCAATTACTCTAGCCACTTGATTATGCTGACTCACATACACAAAAAAGCAAAACAAACAAAGCCCACAGCCGTCTATTTCCACCCAGTGAACCAGCAATGGAATTCCACTCAGGTGCTTGAGCCTTGTGCAGGAAAATCCAGGGATAGCAACCCACAGGAGGACTGTCCAGGTCTCATGGAGAGAGGTCACTGAACCCAAAGTTCTACAATGACCTCAACACCGCTAAGCGAGACAAGGACAGTTGGGCATTTGCTTCCCCAGTTAGTACCAGGTACCCATTGATGTTACAGCTGGGTGGGCTGCTTCCCCAGATGACACACCAGGCCACCAAGTCCCCCATTAACAGCTGGGTAGACTGGAGCAATATGAGTAAAGTTTCTTGCTCAAGGAAATAACAACAATAACACCAAAGTGGGCTTAAGTGGCATAACTGGGAATCGAACCTGTGACCTTTTGATCACCAGGCAGATACCCTGACCACTTGGCTATGCTGCCTCACATACACACGCACACACACGCACACACCAACACACACACGTATACACACTATACTACATACTTTTGCACCTGTTGAATATGAACAGCTTGTGTATGCATGAAATCATTAATTATACTATCCATTGTGACCTTCCCTATGCCTAAAATAATTTTTTGATGCATGTAGGAGCAGCAAAATGAGTTAATAGTGAAACAGCAAGAGAAACCATCATTCTAATAGTTGTTGGGTGTAACTGCAATCACAAAACTACATGTGCAGACTTTCTGTTAACTCATAATAATGTATCTTATTATCATATCAGAATTATGGTTTAAGAACATCCTGTACCTGTAGTGTCCTGTAAACTTCATACCATATTGATGAACGCTGATCAAAATACTATAGCATGTGTATGCTTGTATGGAGGAACTTGTCATTATCATTTATCATGAGCCCACAAGTTAGCTACTGTACCTGACACTATTGGTTCAATTACTGTACATCTAGAAGGCACTCAAAATATGTTGCACAGGTATGCGTAAAAGACATCAACAAATTTAATACTACTGTAAATATCAGTGGTGGGGGTCAAGGGAGGGCTCTTACCCCCCTCCAAATTTTTTTAGTATACCAAGATCGAGATACTCTTAGACTAATAGAGCAGTCATGGTATTAGTTAGAGTAGTGTGTAACGAGCTATGTAAAGATTTTTATGTACTTTATCTTTAGATGCATAGTTGGTGGGGTGGGCAGCTATTGTTAGCAGACTGTGACCTTTTTTTTGGTCTCATTTTACCAAACCAGACAATGTAGTGCCATTTCATTTCAGTTGACCCCCCCCCCCCCCCCCTTTCCAAAAGTCTGGATCCGTCCCTGCTAAGTATGTAGATGCTTCTGTTGTTTCTAGTAGCAGGCTAGCTACATGCTAGCATGATCTATATTAGATAATGAATCTGAGAATTGTTTGTCAATAGAAGCCAGCATCAAACTTTACATGCACTCCACCCAATGCACTTCTGTTATACATTCATAATTATACCAACTGATCATGAATGCTTATGGACCGTTATATAAAAGAATTACAATATTTATATCTTCATGTTTACTCATTTTACAGTGATTCTTCAAAAAAAAACAACAAAAAAAACCTGATCAGTCACCGATCACCTTGAAATATGTTCTGCATAATAAGAGAATATTGCATGGAGGCAATTGAGGCTATGCAATTTTTAATTTAGAAAATTTCAAATGATGCACGTATATAGCAATCACTTTCCTGCACTGTATATAATTCTGTGGACAAAGAAGCAAATTCTGTCCAAATTTGTGATTTTCATCATGGATGTAGTCAAAATTCTTGGTTATACATGTACAGTAGATGCAGTCACACTTTAACCACATGCATATGGCTACTATGGATGCAAAAAATGGTCTGATCACTCTGATGTAGTAATAAGTTGTTATGCAGTGCACCACTATAGTGTAAAGTTCACCTTGTTAGTACATACAGTATACATTAATTCAGCACATCTATGGCTAAACACTGATTATCAATATTTTCATTGTTTGCTCTAGACCAATGATAACAGACCACATTCCTTTCACAAATGTTGTCAGCCATTTAGCCCGCTAGTTATATAGATTACTTCTGCCAGAGGAACTGCATTTGTTTGTACACCACATCCAATGAAACCTCAACAAACTTTTTTTCATTTTCATTCAGGTTGTTGATACCATGACTTCACTTCTGAAGAAGTGTAACTATGTCTATATATGGACTGAAAATTTTCCTACATGAAGTTGTAATTGTATGGCTGCAGTAAAGTATTAAGGGGGATATTGGTATATTAGTATTGGCATGGGTACAGTCAATACTTTCCTTATACAAATTTAAAGTTTTGGAACATGTGCTCACACAGTATGATGTATGCAACTTGTGTAGCAGTAAGCACTATATCATACACACTAAACAGTAAAGTGATTTTTGTATGTAAGTGGCAAACTTGAGACTGGATGGACTAAGCAAAGTTGAGTTAGTTCACTGTTGGCTGTGAAGGGACAACATCAATCAGTACATATGTATCATACGTACCTGAACTACAAATCTGTATGGAAACATACAATGATTTGCAGAAGTGAGGTAGAGAGTGAAAGAATGAACTCTTTAATGAATAGAGTTTCTGTAGTGTGGTTTATGTCTTTGTGCCCCTTGAATTGTTAACAACTTGGTATGTTCTATGCCTCTTCTGTGTTAAGAATTATTCAACATACAATAATACATTTTCATTCTTATTATATTTATGTATCCATAAATTCATAACATATCAGATATTGGCCAAAAGAGTTATAGTGCTGTAGAGTATATCTATGTATAGTAGTACCAAGCACACATAGCCAAATATTAGAAGCAGGACTATTGAGTTATCATTAACAAGGAAGAGGCTTGGTCCGTGTCCTAATTATAGTAATGTAAACATCATTATAATATTATGTAAGTAAGGGGAATTGTAGCCTGAGGGGATATGATCACACAAGTGAGCTAGTTACATCATAATAACATGTTCCTCTCCTTCCTGTGATAATGCATTAAGACTGAGCTTCTGTAAAAGTGAAATTGTGATTATTTAACTGCTCTCCTACAGTAGGTGTACATGTGTTCATCATATTCTAAGAGGATGATGTTCACCATGTTCATGTTGAAGGTCAAGAATACTACAAGTCTATGACCAGCTACATGTAGGTCAGCATTACACAGTGGAGTAGTTAATTTATATAATTATGATGAAGGTACAGTACCTGTGTTAGAAAATTAGAGATATACGTGAATCATTCTGAAGAGTTAATCCCATACATGACCTTGTCAGATATATGATATCATTTCCTACAGATATCCACAACTTTCCATGTCTAAACATTTATATCTACTTGAAACTTTGCTAGAAATTGTGCCATGTAACAGCCTTAAGCTGACCAAGTATCAAGTGCCTACCTAATTCAAAAATAATAGTCAATTCATAAATCATATACTGTACTATAAGACTGCATTTGTGACAGGATCACATATTTGGAGGATTTAGCTACCCTGTGAGGAGTAACAACTAAGTATGTTATGAAGGGAGTACCATTATCTATCAACAAGAGTTATTGACTCCTGCTATCAGGGTGTGTAGTTCCTTCTGGGGTTCCTTTAAATCTCCCTGCTTATGCATGGTAATTTATTTAGAATGGTGGTTACTTTTTTAGTCACTATGTTTTTACGTATATAACACTGTGGCTAAACTGGTGAAAGCTGGAGGACATGTAGTGTGCAGAAACACCCTATATGTACACCATGACACGCTGCAGCATGAAAAACAATTGTGGATAAAGCCAGTGTATGTATGCTTTGCTAGTGATAAAACTGTATTCTGTGATAATATTTATTGGGAGGTGAATGACTTCATGTATTTGGATAGGAATTGATTTATTCATAGCTACTGGGTTATGCTCCTCAGGTTGAAGATACAGTTGCAGCCTGTACTCTGTTACAGGTTTGCTGTAGAATTAGGAGGCAAGGTACGTAATATCATTAGAATGCAAGTAAGTAGTTTGCATATGTAGTAGAGATATTTTTAGTCAAACAGGGAAATAGAAACCCTTTGAACACAAGGGACTGTAAATCGATAGTATCTCTGAGAGATTGTGCATGTTGTAATTGAATTAATTACTGCCAATAAAGCACATTGCACAGGAAGTAACATTGTTTCATTGATACAGGCTGTACCTCCCAAATGTTATCATAGTCTATACTTAGTAACAAATTACAACACTTGTGACCATATTAAGAACTTGTAACAGTTACCATTACACCTCATAATCTATATTTAGTACTACATATTTACTTTAGTAAATTAGTAGTAGTTGTGATCATATGCTATTACAGAGTCAGAACAGACATGCCTTGCTTGCACCTTACAAACACAGCAAATTTACATGTAACTACATCACCATCTGTAGCATTTAATCCCAAACTATTTTTAATTTGCTATTTATTAAAGTTGATGTGCAGAGTTAAAGTAAGATCATTCTCCCATCATTTCAAGAAAAGTTTATATGTTCACCACCTATCTACATTTTATTATAGCTATATCTTCACAAACCTTAAGTAATGTAAGGTTCATAAAATGTTCAGTATAAAGTGTGCAAAACACTTATTAGCTATTGTGTTGTTGATACTTCACTACTACGTAATAACATCTTATGTTAGATATAGGCATAAAGTATATATAACATTAACATGTGACATGTAAATGAGGTGATAATATTAAGTTGCATATAAGCTTAATTAGGGTCTCTAGCAAAACACACAGCAGGACACAATATTTAATCATTGGTACATGTGCATGTGTGTACTGTAATTTGCTTTTTTTCGTTGTAAAATAATTTCTGTATGCAAAACTTGAAAAATTTCTTACATGAAAATTTTGGAACAAGATCAAACTACTTTAATAGAGCAGTCATTCACATAAATCATACAAAAATATTTTTAATCGAAAATTTTTATCATGAAACATTTTTGCACAAAAATAAACCAAATTATGTTATGTTATATATTATATATTGGGTATTGGCAATGTCATCACCAGTGTCATCAACCTGATTGGATTACTGACTCTCAGTGTAGTCTATAACCACACATAAGCAATAGGAATAAGGCATACACTAGGTGGTTGTATATTGGGTATTTATGTTAAGCATTTAATACAAATACACATAAACTATATTATAATGAGTTCCATTAATTATATAATTTGCAACACAAATTAATATTGTAGTTATATACACAAGTGTGACTGAATTTTGGAAAATCACCCATATGGGCATGCATGAAATAATTAGAACTTTTATGTTTAGTGGGTTGCTAAGAAGAATAGAACACAGTTCTGAAAATATCTCAAGGATTTTCTTGTAATTTAAGGTATTGAGAATGGCTTAGAACCATCAAAAAGAAGATTTGTACTATAGAGTTTGTGGTTTGATCATTAAATATTTTAGGTGTCAAATGTGCCCATATGGATGATTTTCCAAATTCGGTTACATATCTGTTATGAAGGACATGGTCATATTAGAAAGTTAAATAATATTATACAGAACGACTATACAGTATATCCCAAGTTATGTGCAGCATAAATCTACCCTACACTATATTGTGTAACCTTACTACAACTATTATGTTAACTTTTGCATGCCCACCAACCATCAGTTGCTCACATGTCATTCCGCTGAATCACTACCACCTCACTGGTAAAGAGTTGATATAATAGATAAATAGTTAACATAATAGTTTTCTTATAATAATTATGTACATACTAAAACACCGACCCTAATAGAACACACTAGCATATTGAATTTGTATGTAGAACAAATGTTGCTCTATTCTAAAATAGACAACAAACCAACAAGAAAATAATAATGGATTGGTTGAGTCTAGCAGGTGGAGAGCATGGATATGACTCTAGACATTCTTAGCACACACACACACACACACACACACCTAGGTCCAGTCATGGATTTTTTTCTCCTTTCTCCAACTTTTCAAACATACTTTCTGTAGCTAAAGTCTTTGAGCAGGCTGTAGGACCAGGTGTCCTACAGACCTTCAGCACTTGTGCTGTAAAGCATTAATAAATAAATAAATAAATAAAACACACACACACACACTGTACACAAATATCACACACACACACGACACACACTGTACACAAATATCACACACACACACACACGCTGTACACAAATATCACACACACACACACACACACACACACACACGCTGTACACAAATATCACACACACGCACACACACACGCTGTACACAAATATCACACACACACATGCAAACACACACACACGACACACACTGTACACAAATATCACACACACACACACACACACACACACACACACACACACACACACACACACACACACACACACACACACACACACACACACACACACACACACACACACACACACACACACACACACACACACACACACACACACACACACACACACACACACACACACACACACACACACACACACACACACACACACACACACTGTACATAAATATCACACACATGCACACACATACATTGTATCACATCAAAAATAAAGTAAACTATAATTGTGCTGCATTCATCAGTACAATACATATATAAAATATACCCAGTTCTAACTAGCTATCCAGAGGACAGATTAGCTATGGAATATCAGTCAACATTACAATAAGTTCCCTCAGTATATGCAAACTGATCAAGAGCTGTGGTACACTGTACATGTAATCATGAGTACTCTGTAGTTCGATTATGAGCCTAAAGTAATTATTATCATAATTAATTACATACAAAGAATCATGTATATATGTAAAAATTCTTAACAGGCTAAGTGTACTCATGGGATAGTATTGTAGATGCAAGAACAACTGTAGAATAGTGTTACATGTGGTGACCGTTGTATTAGAGTATTTCACTGCCTGTTCAATTAGAGTATTTCAATATTTTATAACCACTAGGGAGTTGTTTGGGGAGACAGCCCCCACAGATCCACCACTGTAATAATTAGTAGACTGATGTACTCATACTAATATTGCCAACTAATCAGTAGCAGTACTCTGGCCTGATCTTTTCCTGTCACTGACAGCTTCAGTTTCTTTGTTCTAAATTGTGACCGGGCCTGCAAAAACAGGGTATGTAGGCACAAACTACATCCTGTCATTCTACAGGTCGTATCTCAGTATAGGAACATACTATTTGTATTCTGTAACCTGCATCATAAAGCCAAATAAATGCTTACTAAGAGCTAAAAAGGGCATTGCCATAGCATAATGGTACAAAACGTTATGAGTGATGAATGTTTGAAAAAGCAGGCAAAAATCATGTGCCCACATGCCCTATTTTTGCAGGCCCAATCACAATTATTAATATTGAAACATTCTAATAGAATGGTCAGATTTCAAGCATATCTTAATTTTGAAATTATGATTTTGAGAATAACACTCTTTTTTTAGCATTGTTCTAAACTACATTAGGCAATTTTCAAAGCATGATATTTGTGACTGAAAAGAGTTAAATGTAAATATTTACTGTAATTATGGCATTATGTGATGTAAGTATGTGCCTAGCTACATGGTCAATTAAGACAATTCCTTCAAACACATGTAGCTACATGCATAGTAAAAGTCACATGACAGAGTCACTGATGCTATACAATGGTAACACTAAAAGTTATTCCACTGATAGTTCCATTAGTAACTGTGGCATTGAAAAGATAAAATGACGCTACCAAAATAATTCTATATATGTACATGGAAAAGGTTTGTTTATGATAATATTGCTGCATTTGTGGTTCATAAATCCTGCCAAAATAATAACATTGGCACAAGTTCAGTTATTGAAGTCATCGCTAACAAGTCCTTCACGATACTCAGTGTAGTTATAAGCACATTCAGGAATGTTTAACAAATGTATGTCATTTGAGTAATGTATTTCTTTGTTACAAATTGACCATTTGAGCTTCTTTTTGATGGCAACTAGGAACATAATGATGTTACAGTGACATGTGTAGGTGAGAAAATGAGACATTACAATTGTACTGAACTGAAGTAAAGTCATAATAAGCATAATATTAGCAGTAATGGAAGTTGCACTAATATTACTTTTAAAAGACACTCCAACGGCATGTAATATGGTGAGGTTTATCAGCAGAAGACGTTCTTGGATGTTTACAAATTTGTTTTTGTATGGTCACACATATGCACTAACTACACTAAAGCACACTAGAAAAATTGCTGAAATGGGTATTCGTATGTTTGCCTTTAACGCTATTATTGCAAAGAATATATTCCTTGCCACAATATGTACTGCAAGCCAATTATAGTATCTGTCCTTGTGTGATCCTTGGAATGCATCCAGCAAAGGTTTAAAATGATTTATCATTTTGAATTGTGATAAGTATCTTGTAAACAACAAGATTATATTAAATGGAATTAGTAATAAGAACAACACGAGACATGTGATGAACATTATGGGTAAACTTGACACCAAACAATGGAACACTGGCATCAATAGACCACACTAGCTTTTGATCACTACTTGGTAGTTCAGTTATGGTAGAATAAGAGAACAACACTGTTGATACAGCTCTGAGGATACCTGTGTAGGATAGTAGGAACAATGTAGCTAGTACAGGAAGAAATCTAGCAAATGTTAATCGCTGTATTCTGTAGTAGTAACGACTTGCAATAATAATGAAAGTAGCCATCAATATTAGATACAAAGGAAATAACTGTAACCACATCTTAGCATAACTGTCCATCCCATTGTAATAACATGCTTAAATACCCAAATCTAAGTTGGTAAAAGAGATAATCACTTTAAGTAATTTAATCACATTATCATTCACCAGGAACACAGAGTCATTGATACTAACAATGTTAGCATAAAATATTATTCCATTGATAGTCCCATTAGTAACTGTGAGGTTAAGGAGATAAAGTAACACTACCAAAACAATTTCAGCCACTACTATTATGAGAATGATAAGAATATGTATATTAGTACAGTGTACACACCTTGATGATCCAAATACCATGCTAAGTCCATGTTGACATTGTGAACACAAGATACTAGTCCTGTTAAACTGACACTGTAAGTCAAATCAATAGCTGTTGAGTATGGTAAACAATAATCCAGAAGACAAGTAGACAACAAATACTTTGCGCCCTCTAGCATCATGTGACTATATATCCAACTGTTAGCAGGACGTTTGATAGCTGCTTGTTCAACATAGCAAGTTTCTATGTGTAAATCACTCTTTGCTAGGATTGAATCACAGACACATGATCCATTTAGTAATACAGAGCCTGCAGGGCACTCTAAAAGCTGCACATAAAAAACCTCATAATAAATGTCCTGGGTAGGTTGAGTTGTCAAGTACATTTCACATTTATTACCAACGTCATAAGAAATTGTAAAATTAAGCATTTTACAATCTTTATTTAATGTATTTAGCCATTCATGTGGATGAGTAACTGTACAACCTGGCAGAGTATTAAACATTCTGCTGCGTACAGCAGGCAGTTTTTTATTTTCTGGTAACGACATGCTTACTCTTAGCATTTGTCCAGGATACACGGTGCCCATTACATCAATGCTACAATTATATTTGCCATCTGATGAGCACACGCATATTCTGTGATGAGCATTGAAAGGTTTATGATGACCAGAGATAGAAATAATCTGACTGTTTACAGTTTCAGGATTGTACTGATGGTATGCTGCAGTAGGTATCCATCTACAGTGGGTAGTAAAGTAACTGATAGGCATACACAGGTCATCAACTAGATCATCAGTAAAACTATAAGCATAATTTTTCATTTTTTTAGTCATAGCAATACTGTAGTGACCCATTGGTGGAGGTGTACTTGCTGTGCTATTGGAGGCAATGTACTGGAAAAGGCAATAAGGTTTAGGCTTATGAAAATATCTTGTACTGTCAAGAATATGGAATAAAACCAGGTTATCTGCTTTATTATCAACTAGAGTTATATTAGCATATTCTTTTACCTTGATATAGCAGGTATTTGACATGAGAGCAAAAATGTAGGAACACCAATTGGCTAAGAAATTGACCTCACCATTTACAACTACACTGCTTGCAGAGAATGAGAGTAAAGTTGCCACAGAATTATTGCAAATATTTATTGTTCCTTTCAGATAAGCATTTATAAATAGGAAGTCCATGAGGCCATCAATACTATCATAATCTTTATAAATAGTGTGACTCATATGTGAAATGAATATGTGTCCAAGTAACAAAATGTTCATTTGATCATATGAAGAAGACTGTCCCACAACTACCAGCACTAATGCATTATTGACAGAGAAAAAACACGAATGTATGATAACCTTGCTAATATTACAATTGCCTTGTGGTTTGTGATCACTAATATGAATTAATGGCTCTGTATCAATTAAATAAAGGTCATTTGAATAAAAATTACATTTATCAAGCTTAATCTTTACGTTTACATATGAAATATTCATTCTAATTATACCAATTTCTGATCTAGTGTAATGATAACAATCATCACATAATTTTAGTTTTGAAAATGTGCAATTTTTAAATTTTAAATAGCTCATTTGACAATAACATGTATATGACAGGTTGACCGTAGTAGGTTATGTCTGAAATCAATGAGTGGCGCATTATAACAGTAACAGTGTGTCGAATTTGTTCCACTGCAATGCTCAGCAACAACTCTATGTGCTGTTTATCATCATAATTATTATAACAAACACTGACTATGCTTGCCATTAACAGTGAAGTATACTTCACTTTTCATAATCCATTTCTCACTGACATTATCTTTGTGAATAAGGTAAATCCCCTTTTCCACATATTCCATTTGATGACACATTTAAGTTAATTACTATGCTACGTATATAATTGACACTGTCCTACCAAATTGATCCCTGCTAGGCTATAATGTTCCGAAGGAGGATAAAAATTCACATCAATGATGTTACAGTAGACACAATTGTATATAACCACACTGGTTAAAGGATTTGATGTGTTTCCACAGTTTATAACTGATATACCAGTGATGGTGACATTACGGGAAAAAGCTATGTTAATGAACACACCTAGATTGCATATTAGTGATGGCAAGTGTTCAGTGTTTCCAGATAACAAAAACTTGTTTACATGTTGAATCATGATGCTGGTAGTAACTTGGTGTTCTCCTGGTAAGAAATGAAACTCAACATCAGACACAAATGATAATTCACTTATCTCTTGCAAGTGTTGACTGAGTGTAGCACATGGCTGAGATGGACAACTCCTATAAGTAAAGTTGTCTGGTAAAACATAATACACTTTAGTGGCTGAGAAGAGATGTGCTGTTAACAACACAAGAATTGCCTACTCTACCTATGAAGTTTTAAATGTAATTTACTTAAACAAAACTACGGCCAACTACATACCATGGCACAGCCAGCTATACATCAGCTACAGTATGCACTGCTAACATGGCAACTATACTGATAATAATGTCTAGTTCATAAGTAATTATAGCAATCACATGATGAAAGTAAATATGTGACCGGATTTGCGAAAAGGTACCTTTTTCACACACAAAATTTGACCCATTTTTTGAACTTTAAAGCCTCATAACATTTTGATCATGGCATATAATTGCATGAAATTTTCAATGAATGTACCTACAGGATCTGGCTAAAGATTGATACTAAAAGCAAGTTAATCAGTATAAGGAGTCAAGTGGTACATCATTTTGTTTGCTGGTATGTCAAATGTGTGGAAAAGGTACCTTTTTGCAAATCCGGTCACATATATAGGTCTCACGTTTTCATAATACAGCTATAGTTAATCTGTAATATACAGGTGCACAAGTAATAATTTTCTGGCACAGGTTGCCATTAGTTACAAATGTAAATGCTTACCCTTTTGTGCTAGCTGTTGCATTCCATTAAGTCATATATGTTGCAAATAATATATTAATTTTGTGCATATACATTAAAGTAAATAACTACCAAAGTATATACAGCAATTGTATATATATGCAAAAATAGATTATGTACTTACATATAGGTTATTCTGTTTATATAGCCACAGAGTACAGGATGTTGGTGATTGGCATGTGGAGTGTTCAGTATTAAAGCACGGTATGTTTATCCCTTGAAGTTCTTTCTGTTTATGAGCAGGAGTACAGTGCATATACACCTGTAATATTTCATGCTGTACATTTTGTACTCTTGCTGCAGTATGATTTATACATGTATACCCTATAGTGTTGTCCTATGGTTATAAGCATAATAATTGATACATTTTTTCTGTTTGTGACTGATTTTCCATTTATGTAATTAAGATGCTAAATTTTGCCTTGACAATGACATACCTTTCTGTACTCTATTTGTTCTTTTAATGGTACACATAAAATACATAATTATATACATGCTGTCATTATGCATAATTATTTATTATCTACCCAAATATCTACTTGGTATCTGTATAATTCTTGGTGTTGGGTATATGTGTAATAACATATCAGAGGCGGTGGAGCAGGCTAAACAGTGAGGGGGACAGGCCAGCTGTAAGTTGAAGACCAAAAAAAAAAAGAAAAAAGATCATTGCCTGCTAGCAATACCTGCCTGCTCTCCACCAATTATATCTCTTCATTTGTAACTACACATACGTAGCTAAGTACACTGCTTCTCTGAATACTGTGACTGCTCTATTAGAGTATCCAGATCCTGACTGTTCTATTAGAGTATCTCAATCTTTTCTTGCAAACAGTGTCCCATAAAAAAGCCCCCCCCCCACCCATCTCCACTGCCTATGTAACATATATCACTGATGATACTTTTCTTTTATAAATAAGTACGTGTGAAAGTGATGGCTACAATAAATTTGAAAAGCATTCACATGTTCTAGGATGTATATGCATATCTAAACCGAGCTACTTGTTAATCTCCCACTAAAATGGTAGCTGCAAACATAATTATTGCCTATGTGGTAGTTATCATACAGTCCAGTAAAATGTTTAATTGTTGCCTTATATATGTGACTGGATTTGCGAAAAGGTACCTTTTCCACACATTTGACATACTAGCAAACAAAATGATGTAACACTTGACTCCTTATACCAATTAACTTGCTCTTAGTATCAAACTGTAGCCAAATACTGTAGCTACATTCACTGACAATTTCAAGCAATTATATGCCATAATCAAAACGTTATGAAGCTTTAAATTTCAAAAAATGGATCAAATTTTGTGTGTAAAAAAGGTACCTTTTCGCAAATCCGGTCACATATACTAGTATAGACAAAAAAAAAAAAAAAAAAAAAAGAAGTGTTCATTGTACACTTCAAATGCAGCAAAATTAACTAAACACCAATATGTTGGCAATCAAAATGCAATGTCAGTATAATAGATATATATTAAATGCTACCCACTAGGGACCTGGGAGGAGGCTAGGTCTGTAAATACAGGGAGTCAGAAACATGTGTAATGTTATGCAAGCTGTATATAAAGCCAAATACATACATCAAGGAATCCACAAGTCTTTTACTTGGATATAAGCTAGTTATATTAGAATATCAGCTCTTGTCCTTGACTTCACCTCAGACTCATGTCAATATCAAGATATTCTATTCCTGCTGTGTTAAATCTCTTGTATACATGCATGTATTCTTTAATTAGTGTGTCCATTTGATTCTACAAAAGTAGTGTATTGAACTATGTATGTACATGGTGACTAAGTCAAACACATTTTGGTGATATATTGTTTGTTGCCCTGTGGCATGTTTACTAAAATTATGTTAATAATGTCTATACTTGTTTACCACGGGTGTGCAATATTAATGAGTTTCACTATCATTGACACAAAGTCATCACAACTGCAATGTCATGGTATACCAACTACTTCACACTATCACATTCAATATTATCAAAAGAAATGAAGTGAGCTTAGTCAGCATTAACTGGTGTTGTCTTTCGTATCACATACAGCTCCATAGTTACTGTCTCTATTGTCACAGCTCCATAGATACTGTCTCTATTGTCACAGCTCCATAGTTACTGTCTCTATTGTCACAGCTCCATAGTTACTGTCTCTATTGTCACAGCTCCATAGTTACTGTCTCTATTGTCACAGCTCCATAGTTACTGTCTCTATTGTCAACTTTATGAATTTATTATGTACAACCGGGAGCCATTTACACAATTACAGTTGAATGTCATATCAATATGAATACCACTGTTACACAATCGCATTATTATTACAACTAACAAATGCAGTACAATCATAGCACCTTTAACATAATCATACACACAGACACACATGGGTAAACTATTTTCACCACTACAAACCTGATCCCTTTCATGCTACTCCATGACAGCTAGCCATCTTATAATATGTGACAGGATTTGTGAAAATGGGTGTTCCACACACATCCAATTTACCAACTGTGATGACTCATAACTTCAGATTGAAAAAGGAAATTGCCTTGAAATTTCGTCAGTAGTGAGCACCAACATAGCAGAGTGAATGGAAAAAATTTCAGGTTAATGTGTTTCTTTATCACTAAAGTATGGTCTTCCAAGTTCATAGAAATGGATGTGTGTGGAAGATCCCTTTTCGCAACTCCGGTCACATATTAATTGCACATGAGATATGTCAATGAAGTTTTTGCATGCCATCACTCATCAAAATTATTTTTAGATGTGCACGTGAATACCTATAGTATGTATTTTGTAATGAATAATATCAAAATATCAGTAGTATTCAACTACCCTAATAGTACAGTCACCACTCTAATAGAGCAGTCATTTCAGTAGCTCGGTTAACCAAGAATTCAGATGAATTGGGTCCAGATAATTAAGGTGTTCCACTGTAGTTAGCCCTAGTATGTACATGGCAGAACATGGTGTGGTCATGGCTTGAACATCTTCATGATAATAGCTGGACAGGTGTCTGTTGGATATGAAAAGTCACTTCTTACAACACAACAAAACACTCTAATAGAACACACAGAGTTCCTAGCATGCAGTAGATTCAGTAGTATAGAACATGTGACATTGAGTTTTTGTGTCTATGTAGAATATCTGTGCCAAAGTGTATTGTCTTGCTTACTGTAACACTGAGGAAAAGAGTGGGTTGAGTATGACATTATCATTTCATCACACCTTGTGTACAGCAGTAGGACTTCAACAAGGATTTGTATAGCTTTAGGGAGTTATACATTAATTGACTGTGTATTGCTATTTGAGGGTAATTACATCTGTAGTCTAGACAGTTTACTACAGAAATAGGAGACAATTAGGAAATATCACTGTATAGAATGTATGTGGCTTGCATTTTTTTCAAACCATATTATGTTCAGGGACAGTTTTTAGTAAGAAAACATTTTGAACAATATTTTAATACTATGGTTTCACTATCACACAGTTTTGAATTGATAACTTCACAAGATTAGAATTTTTCAAGTGACATGTGTCAGTCACTCTGAGAAGCTGATAGATTTGCAGTGAAACAGGAGACATGGAAAATTGCCATGTACTGTAGAATGATTTATACGTGGCATTTATTTCTTCAAATCCTATTAGCTATAAGGGGACAGTTTTAGCTTGAATTATATTTTTTAGAGCATTCAATGCATATGGTTTCATCACAAAATAGATGACATATGCCAGTCTAGTTGGGGTGATCCAGTGTTGTGATAAGCACTGCTGAATTGTATTGTGGAATAAGCATTTAGGGATACATACCTTAATTGTGCGAGCCAGTTTGAAGATTGTATCTATGTAGCTACACTCAAACAGCATAATATTTATAATATTTAACCAAGCTAAAAATTTCTACAGTGCAGGTGTAGAAATTTTAGCTTGGTTAAATAAATATTATGCTATTTGAGTGTAGCTATGTACATAGATAGAATCTATACATTTACTAAAATATACATCTCTATAGAGAGACACACACCACCTATCCTGCTTCTGGCTAAACCTTCAAAATGGATGTAATTGCAATTTCAGGTGATCTGAATTACCTATATATACCCACAAGATACAGTCTGTACTAGTGTATGTAATGTGTACTGTGGAAGATGTAGTGTTGTATTTTCTACCATAGCAACACAAAACTTGTGATACCCTTTAACAATTATTCCTAGAATCATTGCGGAAACCTCTCAGAACAAGTGTGATTGAGTAACTATTGAATGAAATTCACCAACATTCATAAACACAGCTGTAAAGGGGAATTGCTGGCTATAAAAAGTGCATGCGTATCATGTGAAAATTCAATTAATTGTTATTGACAGAGCACATTACACAAGTCACGGTATGGTTTCATTCATGTCCTCTGGTATGGCATGCAATCCATATGTGATCAAAATTTCGAAAATCACTGATCTATACATACACCAACTTCACCATAAATGCATATCCATGCCAATATACTACACATTCATACCACATGCAGCCATATCTACCACTGATTTGCTTGAGATGCTTTTCATAAGTTGTATGTTATATGATAACAACTTTAAACAGGCTGTAGGACCAGGTGTCCTACAGATCTTCAAGCATTTGTGCTGTAAAGCCTTAAATTTCTAGAGATATGTGCCAACCACTGCTGAGAAAGTTTTGGCAGCTTGAAATTCCACTGCATGCAGCAGCTGGAACACAAGACTTAAGGCATGGACACCATTGGACAGTTACCTATATGATTTCTTCATGTAATTCTTTGCACAAGTGGTCTTTAGAGCCCTTTATTTAAGCTGGAGATTCCATATGACCTTCTTTGTAATTGGACTAGGTAAGTCAGTCATTTGGTCAGTCAGTCAGCCGAACTGAAATTCTAAAGAATTAAATTTCTTAACATTTCATAGCAACCTATAAGTATTTTGAAGGCACTTTTGGGCTTGGTTATACTTAACCAATACTACCAAGTGTGACAAAGGTACTATTATTGTGAGGACAATATTTTTATGAGAAAGAGTAAATTGTCCTTAATTATGTAGTTTTACCACACTGTGATACCCTTTAATCACTTTTGAGGAAACAATGTAAGTTCCCATTACACTGTAGGTATGTATATTTTTATATAGGTGAGCACGTTTGCCTTTTGTATAATTCTTGTTTTTTTTTTCTTTGCTTTCTTTAACAAAAATTGATAATCCAAGTTATACTACCCTGACCTGTTCCCATTTATTGTGTATAATTATGCTGCTAAACTAAGATAGTCTGATTTTTCTGCTGTAAACTTGCAGTTTAAATTTTAAAGTGAGTTTCCAGAGCCCCAGGATCTTCCTCTGCTATTGTGTCAAGCAAAACTGAAAGCTATCTTGCACCCACATGCACAGTATAAGAAATTTAGGTATCTTAATGGAGTGAATTGGGCTTTTGTGAATAATATGCTAGTTTTAAATTTCATAATAAATTCTTATCAGTATGTTTCTGTAACATAATAATGGGTTTGTAGTTCAAATGAGCAAGAAAGGCATCTGTGTACATGTATCAGTACTATCATATACAACACTGCTGGGGATACCATGTGGGGATGTCAAGGGTTGTGGTCTGCAAAACTAAATTAAAAATGACTGATTGACTAGCTGTTATTTTTATTTAAATTTATCACATGCCAAACAAACCATATCAATGTTTATGCAATATGTATAAGTGGCACGCACACATGTCCTGCTTCCTCTGGCATAAATTCTAAACACTTTACCAAAACAGTTTTATACTGACTACAACTACTTTGTAATACTTGGTATGTTTTAGTTGAAATGTACCTATAGATTAATTCTGGTGAATGTTGAGTTATCACAAAAGCTACATAAAATGACTACAGCTTATGGGGGCACAATCCTCCAGACCCCCTACTGCCAGAGATTCTATGCTCACCATCAATTATTTCCTTCGCCAATGATTTCTGTTTAAGTAAAAAGCAGGGTAAAAGCTTTTGACGTATAGCCTACATAATGCACTAAAACAATACCTACAGGGAGCTTCTTCAGAATCCCCAGAATCCCTTCTTCCTATGAGCCTGTAAACAAGATCTTTATAAAAAAATTATTACTGATCAGCATACAACTCATCTGTGTACAATTATTGTAGATGCCATAACCTCCTATTATTTCATGATAAAGCATCATTTGTGTAAGATATAGTCACACATAATATATCTAATCCAAAACAGCCAAGCTGTAAAAAAAGAGTGCGGCCCTCAGAAAGGCTATGGTGAAAAAGATGTAAAATCCAAGGTGGCGGCCAAGAAATGGCTGTGATGGTAGGTTAATGGTAGAAATGTTAATAACAACAATTTAGGTGAATTTGGTGCCACTTGGTCTTGGCACAAAATTCACCTGAATTGTTGTTATTAAAATTTTTACCATTAACCTACCATCACAGCCATTTCTTGGCCGCCACCTTGGATTTTACATCTTTTTTCACCATAGCCTTTCTGAGGGCCGCACTCTTTTTTTACAGCTTGGCTGTTTTGGATTAGATTTCACTTCTTTTTGTATTTGTATACCCCAAAGCCGGCCTATGGCCGGCTTTAGGGCTTTTTAACCTATCATTTTTTTCTTTACCACAGGAAGAAGAAAAGATGAAGCAGGGTGATTTCTTTGTAGCTGAACTCTCTACAAGGTGATCCTTCTAGCTGATTTCTCTACCAGATGACTTGTTTGTAGCCGAACTCTCTACAATGTAATTCTTCTAGCTGAACTCTCTACAGGGTGACTTGTTTCTAGCTGATCTCTCTACAGGGTGACTTCTTTCTAGCTGAACTCTTTACAGGGTGATTTGTTTGTAGCTGAACTCTCTACAAGGTAACTTCTTCTAGCTGATCTTTCTACAGGGTGATTTGTTTGTAGCTGAATTCTCTACACGACGATTTGTTTGCAGCTGAACTCTCTACATGGTAGTTTCTTTGTAGCTGAACTCTCTACAATGTAATTCTTCTAGCTGAACTCTCTACATGCAGGGTGACTTGTTTCTAGCTGATCTCTCTACAGGGTGACTTCTTTCTAGCTGAACTCTTTACAGGTGATTTGTTTGCAGCTGAACTCTCTTACATGGTGGTTTCTTTGTAGCTGAACTCTCTACAAGGTGATTTCTTCTAGCTGATCTCTCTACAGGATGACATGTCTCTAACTGAACTCTCTACAGGGTGACCTGTTCATAGTGGAACTTTCTACTGGGGGATTTGTTTGCAGCTGAACTCTCTACACGATAGTTTCTTTGTAACTGAACTCTCTACAAGCTTTGTAACTGAACTCTCTACAAGGTAACTTCTTCTAGCTGATCTCTCTACAGGGCAATTTGCTTGTAGCTGAATTCTCTACAGGGTGATTTGTTTGCAGCTGAACTCTCTACATGATGGTTTCTTTGTAGCTGAACTCTCTATTAGGTACCTTCTTCTAGCTGATCTGACTACAGGGTGACTTGTTTGTAGCTGAACTCCCTACAGAATAACTTGCAATGTAATACAAATCTATAATGGAGTAAATTATAAACGTAGCTGAATGCTCTATTAGGGTGACTGTTCTATTAGCGTATCTCGATCTCCCATATGCTACACGTAGTTGGCTTTGGAACGCTTTGGAATCATAACTCAGTAGTTTGTACTTCGATTCTTGTGTACTACTGCAAGAACTTTCTATGATAATTATTCCAGCTACACACCGATTTTCAGCTCACTTCTCTAAGCGGTTTGCCTGGTAGGCGTGAAAACTAATAGTTTTTTATTCATAAAAATCGATCGCGTAATTTTGACACAGGTTGGGTTTTGTGTCATATCTCGATGGCCTTTAACTGGATTCCTTTCAAACCACAAAAAGGCACTTCTACGGGTCACTTCTACGATAGTTATTCCATCTACATAGCAATTTTCAGCTCATTCCTTCAAGCGGTTTACCCTGTGGGCGTGACAGACCTTCGACCTAATTTTACGCAAACAATCGGTCATAACTCCGTGAATGTTCATCGGATACCTACCAAACTTGGTACTGAGATTCGCCTTAATGAGCCCTTTAAGTGTGCCAAATTTCAGCCCGATTGGAGCACGCATTCGTGTTTTATGGCGAATTTTGCAAAGTGTGCGAAAAGAAGAAGAAGAAAACGAAGAAAAAAACCCAAACTTTGGCCGCTCGTATCTCGGAAATGGCTGGAGAGATTTTCTTCAAATTTGGAATGTGGACTCCCCTACCTAGCCGACACTTCTGTAGCTACTTTGGTTTCAATCGGATAAGGAATCACGGAGCTATAAAGCTGTGAAAATCGCGTTTACTTTCTTCCTGTAAATATACTCACGGTGTGGCGCGCCGGCTTCTTGGGCCGCACGACACACTACCGTGTGTCTTGATAGCTGAAGTGTACCTAGAGTTATACTATGAGGGTCTGGAAATGTCTGCTGTCTGAGAACATGTTGTCGACAGACCATCATCAAATACTTTAGAAATGTAAAAATCTATTTCAAAAACAGTTAATCTTATTCACTTCTTTGGTATAGCTATGCAGCTATAATATGTTCAATATTAAATATGCTAGGTGAAAAATTAATCATAATGCACCTGTAATTTTGTAGCTATAGTGTAGCTATGCTTTCACATTCAGCGTAACTGGCAATTAAGTTATGGAGGCAGAATGCTTAAAGAATTTAATACTATTAAATTGTTGGCTGTTTACACTCAAGTTCACTATCAGAAAGTGGATGATGAGCTAATTGTAACAAACTGTAGCTACATAACTACTGAAGTCATCTTTGAGTAATTTTATAGAATTATTGTATAGTATTTATTTTAGATGATGTAGTATTAAGCAATCACTTTAATTTGTATCTGTATGTCATGTTCTGTAGAGTTTCTACACAGTATTAAATAAGTTACAGCTGTAGAGCTGTGAACAGAATTGAGTTGCTAGTACTGTAGAGTAAAACAACCAAGAAAATAGATGACACAATACTGTGGATAATAGGGACTTTCTTCACAAAGCCATTTCAGTTACACTAACACTACTTCCTTCCTGTTATCATTAAAATGGGAAATAGTTTGTTTTTATACAATGAGCAAGACTTTGGGGCTTTTACACATTGGCCATCAATGAAATGTTATGTTTCAGTAGTGTAATCATTCATTATAAGACATACATTGTGCGCGTGTGTGTGCATGTGTGTGTGTGTGTGTGTGTGTGTGCGTGCGTGTGCGTGTGTGCGCGTGTGTGTGTGTGTGTGTGTGCGTGTGTGTGTGTGCGTGCGTGTGTGTATAGAGTACATTGTGTAGTGTGGCATTTTGCATGGCTATGCATGCACAGCCTTGAGTTTGGTAATCGCAGACACCTATATAGTTGTAGCAACATTTGAGTCATGTTTTGAATGGGAATCGAAAGCCTTCATCTAGGGAGTGTGGAGACATTGATAGTAAGTAATTCAACTGGTAAAATTGGCAGACCCTTTGCTCCATTTAACTCTATTTTCTATCTCATTGCTACTAGTAAGATAGCTACAGTAAATCTGACACAAACAATCACATCATACTAATGATTTCCTATGACATCAATTAAATATTATTATTCTCAGTATAGGTGGTGTCCCCCAGGAAGACTTAGCTTTTTGAAGTCATGAGGACAATATTATAATGAAGTCATGAAGTGGCACCTCACATTATACCTGTACAATTTACTGAGCTAACTATACTGGTGTCAGCTGTTGAGCATGCAACACTTTACTCAGTGGAACCTGTTAATCAGGACACTTAAAATGAGGACACCTGTATAATCTGGACACTTGGTGATGATCCCAAAGTATCTTGCCTTTGCATGTAAACTAACCTAGAAAATCAGGTTGGTCCCCAAGCCTTAACACACAGGTTTCACTGTATTCTTCACCTGGGCCGTATGAGTAGTGACAGATTGCCAAAGCAACTTTTGTTTGGAGAGCTATTGAAGAAAAGGCCATTTTATGGTGCCAAGAAGCGATGGAGGGATGAAGTGATGTCTGACTTAAAGGCAATTAGTGTTGAGGATTGGTATGTGGTATGTCAAGATCGTGAAAGGTGGTCTAACTTGTGTGCAATAGCTGTTGATGAGGTAGCACGGTGTAGGGAAGGAAATACTTGTGCTGCCAACAGAGCATCCCAGGAACGAAATTTTCCTTGCATTTGTGGAAGACGTTTCAAACGCCAAGGAGATCTGACAAGACATCGTCATTTCAGAATCTGTAATGTGTACAGTTCGTCACTAGCCCAGGATTCGTCCTGAGGCTCCGCTGATCATGGTACTTGTTGCCGTTGGCGGCTTCCAAGGTTCCAAGGTGTGTGTGTGTGTGTGTGTGCGTGTGTGTGTGTGCGTGTGTGTGTGTGTGTGTGCGTGCGTGTGTGTATAGAGTACATTGCGTAGTGTGGCATTTTGCATGGCTATGCATGCACAGCCTTGAGTTTGGTAATCGCAGACACCTTTATAGTTGTAGCAACATTTGAGTCATGTTTTGAATGGGAATCGAAAGCCTTCATCTAGGGAGTGTGGAGACATTGATAGTAAGTAATTCAACTGGTAAAATTGGCAGACCCTTTGCTCCATTTAACTCTATTTTCTATCTCATTGCTACTAGTAAGATAGCTACAGTAAATCTGACACAAACAATCACATCATACTAATGATTTCCTATGACATCAAGTAAATATTATTATTCTCAGCATAGGTGGTGTCCCCCAGGAAGACTTAGCTTTTTGAAGTCATGAGGACAATATTATGATGAAGTCATGAAGTGACACCTCACATTATACCTGTACAATTTACTGAGCTAACTATACTGGTGTCAGCTGTTGAGCATGCAACACTTTACTCAGTGGAACCTGTTAATCAGGACACTTAAAATGAGGACACCTGTATAATCTGGACACTTGGTGATGATCCCAAAGTATCTTGCCTTTGCATGTAAACTGACCTAGAAAATCAGGTTGGTCCCCAAGCCTTAACACACAGGTTTCACTGTATTCTTTTTGAAAAAGTTTACCATTTAATGAGGAATCCCATGATTGTACTGTTGCATTGCTTAAAAGTTAATTCTCTTGAATGAATGTAATAATTGGCATGTGCATGGCAATATGGTTTCATGTGTATAAATATTATGTACAATAGAAGCTATAAATGAACTTTCAGAGAAATTCTAATACATTTAACCGTCACTAATATGTAGTGTGTTGTTATTAACAAAGTGCGTCATTCAAACTGTTTCAGACTAAACAAAACTTTTAGACGAACCAAAAGTGTGTACGTCATGTCATATATTCTGTTAACTACAACCTAAATATTTATATCACTATGCTTGCAACACTGAACAGATCTGTAGGCACAAAGCAACTGATAGCATCAACGTAATATTAGTTATCAGATATTGTTTTGATCTTATATGAATACATAACATGCAGACAGTGATCATGCACTGAATATTCTGAAACACAGGGGTGTGCCAGTATGCATTGTTTAGAATAATATTATGTTGTCTCACATAACTAATCATGTACTTCTGTGTTTAAGTTTGGAATGGAAGAGTTAACAAAAGGAGCATAGGGAGAATATGTTTAATGACATTTACAGATGATCCTCAATACATGGGAGGCGTACAAGTCACCACTCTTATACACAATGGACTGGTGTGTGGGTAGACAGAGCTATAGAATGTGATGAATCACATAACATAATAGAGTAAGTCTATCAACTAAATTAGACACTGGAACTATAAAGTTATAATTAGAGTATGGAGAAGAAGTCTTATAGAATGTCCAGGAAAGCCATAAGTTAAGGTCACAAATCACCACTATATGGGCTTACCATCCTTTGCCTGAAGCTACAGTATACCTATCAGGTGAAGGGAATTTCCCTGAATACTTCACAGGATCCTGTGTAACCATTTATTGAGTGCTCAGTCCATCCTACAGGTGTATACAGGCCTGGTGTTGAACCACTGAACTGTTTTCCCAGACCTAGTATGTATGCGTTTATAGTCTAGATTGTCAATTCATTCAAAATGTGTTTTTGGTCGTGTTGGTACACACAAGTTAGCTAGTTACTGGTTAACCCATTCGTATTGTACAAGGCCATATCTTATAATAAAGGGTCATACAGGTATAAAAGATGCATGGGATACATATCAGTATCAGTACTAAGAAATTCTATTTTTGTTCCCATGCATGCACCATCACGCATTACATGATATGATTCTATTGTACTATCATAATTACTGATAACCAAGTTTTTTGAGTATATAGCTATAGTTTCACATGCGCAGATTTTCCTCCTTACATGTCTGGCGACATTTATCGCTATAATGGATATAGGCTGGTTCTGTCCACCCTTTCTTTGACTTTGTTATACATTTTTTTTCTCCTCATAAGTTAGCTAACGGGCGCCGCGGACATGACACTAACATACAAAGGCTAGTACTAGTCTGGTGTGGCCGCCCCTTCGCTTCCTGCAAGCCCCGCCACGCCAGACTACATAAGCATGCACGTCCGGTTTAACGAGTACATAAGCGCAATCATTTGCAGTTCTTGGCAGTAAACATTCATTTGAAGAAACAAGAGATAAAGTCTACTTTGGCGATAATGGACACCCGCGGTGACCTGCAATTAACCAGTGATTTTATATGCCAGAGAGGAATGGATCTCACTTCTACAGAGGCCATCCTCTGCAAACGAATCAAGGAACTCACGAAGGAGCGAGACGAACTTATTAGCGAAGAGAGGGAACTAACAATAGCGGTGAAGCAAAGAAAGGAAAGCAGAAAGAATATCCCAGCACGTGTCAAGTCCGTTCTTAACCATCCAAAGACAACTGCCACCGAACTAACTCCGCTCAACACTTTAGAGAAGAGAAAAAGGAATGTCAGCGCCAGTTTAACAATGCTAGGCAGGCAACTAGTTACATTAGATCAACAGATTATTGATGCTAGAGATCAAAGAATAACTGAAATGGAAGAGAAGAGATCCCTAACAGACTCTGAACAATCTGGCTCAACCAGCTCAATCACCAATGCAACTATACTCTTTTTACACTTGTAACCTAGCATTTTTGTATCCGTATTGTAACTTTGTATCTAGTCTACCTTTGTATCTAGTTTCGGTTTAAGGTACATACGAGCTAACTGTTTGTATACACTCCTCATAAAAATAAATTTAATAATATTATACATTATACAACATACGGCACAGTATAGAGCATTTCTACAGCTGACTAAGACCAGCCAAGAAAGCATGTGACATTCATCCAGTAGCTAAATTGCTGTGATGATAAATAACTTGCCCCAGTGTGCTGCATGTTGATCAACATGACCACGATGACATGTGGACAAATTACCTAGTAGAGCATTCACGCTACCTTTGACTCTATAATAGAACAGTCAGGTATACCTCAGCTTCTATTTGTCAGCCTACAACTGTGATGGATGATGGATTGATTTTTTGCTAGATAATAATTATGATGGAATAGACAAGATTATAAAATCTACAGTTATGACAACTTCTATTAGAGGCATCTCTAAAATCTGTACATGCTAAAATATAACCAGCAAATCAGCTAGTGATGAATTGAATAACAACTAATATGGGAACAGAAACTGATTAATATTGATAATCACTATCGAAGTGTTAACCATTAATGTATTAACAATGATCACAATACAATTAACAGGTCACCTTAATGTTTTTCAAAAATGCTGGATCACTCACTGGTGACTGGTAATGTCATATGAATGCCACCATAATCTTTTGAAACCCATTAATGAAGTAAAAAATGTTCAAAAATTTAACATTTCCAGCTTTTGTTAAATGTGACTGGGCTTGCAAAAGCTGGGCATGTGAGCACAAACTGCACCCCATCACACAACATGTTATATGTAGCTCAGATTAAAGTTAAACACTACTAATTTTATACTTCTTTTAATATTTTAATATGTATTGTGGGGATGTACCGGTATGCCTTCTCAGTGCTTGCATTAGCACATGGTGACAAGCAGTTCACATCACTGGGTTAGGCACAGGAACAAGTTCAACTGTTGTTGGCATCTAGGAATGTATTTGACATTCGCTTTTTGCATAATGTTGCAGCACTCAATGTTTGTAATTCATGCAACATGATTATGACATTGGAAATATACACATCAGTACACACATACATTTATATATAGCAAATTAATCCCAGGATCACATGACATAGTCAATAGTTTGACTGGGAAGCAATGCCAGCACTGTAAGTTTACGTTACGTATATGGAAATGCATCGATTCATCAACATACAATTTACCTCAAGCCCACTGTGTACAATTCAACAACCGTATCATGTGCACACTGTACAGTGTTCTACTTGTATATCATTTCCAGCACATGACAAGCATGTATACTGTATACTGCTATGAGTTGATAGCAGAATTGGTAAGACAACACATATACTACGTATAGTATTACTATGTATAGTATGTGTATTGATTTCCCTGGAATATTGGAAGAGCTAATGCACATAAGGAGACTACAGCATTCACACCACTAACAACATGGACTAGCTAGCTACAGAGCTAACTAAAGGTGTACAAAAAATGGCAAGCACCATAAAGGGTGTCTATTCTAAGTATTCTTACATACACTAGTCAGCTCTTTTAAATATGTACTCCAGCTAGTCTTACACCATCTATTTGCTGCAAGGAGAGGAAGAAAGGGGCTTGTCCAGAACTAATGTTTTTATTACCACTCAGTACATGGGTTCTTCATGTACAACACCTCCAAATATATGGCCTCTCTGTCTACGTTTATGAAATTAAAGGCACTATACAGGGGCGGTTCCAGGGGGGGTTCAAAGGGTTCCATGGAACCCCCCTTTTGAAAGAGCCTCTCTTACTCGAGATACTCTAATAGAGCAGTCACAGTAGTCTTTTGAGGAGCAGTGTAGCAAGTTATGTATCTAGATATAAATAAGGAAATATAGTTGGTAAGGTATCTATGGTGAGGGACAGCTGTTGTCAGCAGGTGTTAACCTTTTTTTTTTTTTTTTTTTGGTCTTCAACTTACAGCTAGGCTGAAGTTGCAATTCCAAAATGGAACCCCCCTTTTTAATAGTCTGGATCCGCCCCTGCTATATAATCTTCTATATACATACTAGTAGTACAAATGGTCAGATAGCTACAAGTCACAGGAACTGGAAGGAGGATATTCCTTGTTATTCTTAGCATTCAGTTATGACTTTTTTGTATATCTCTCAGCATACACACAGATTCCCATTGTAGTGTACAAAAACTACTAAAAATATATTTAGCCTATGTAGTAGCAGTTTTTAACTAAATCACTGCAAACTGCAAATGCCACTAAGACCATTTACTAAAGCTTTAATGCTAGCCAGACCATGACTAAAGCACAGCTGAAGAGCTTACATGCAATATCAATTTATTATTATACGTAAAACATGATTATATAACCAGAGTATGATTCAGTAAGCATGCATTAATAAAGTCAGTAACTCCTGCTTAGATCAGGTACAGTATAATGTCTCCAGTCAACCACATACAGTATAAAAATATGTAATTTTGATAATTAATAAAATAACACTTTACGAATGAAGTTGGTATGCAATACCACATCCCATACATATGTTGTTAATCTTTATCATCATAACAAGGTCTAGTATACAACTGTCTAGTGTACGATGACAAGCAGGTATCATACTGAATGATAAACTTGGAAAACCTTTAAACAAATCCTATACTACTATTGCCCTTTTGTGATTGTTCAAATGCAGGTGGAACAGCTAGACAAGATCATAGAATCCATTACTGCTCGTTATATGCTACCGACCACATCAAGAAGATCAAACACCATACCCAAAATTAGCAATAGAACATGACCACCAAATCATGATGAATTTTGAGATACTTAAAGACTATTAATGCTTTAAGAGCAGAAATTGATTATCAGTAATTATCAATGTATAAGTGTTAATCATTAATGTAGGTACTTGATCCATTAATACTTCTCACAGTACAGGTCACTTTGATGTTTACTTATTGGATCACCATGGTGACTCACAGAAGGGTCATGGTCACATGCATAAACTGCATGCTGTAATATGACAATTTAAATTTTGTGTGGTGACAATGAAACTGTAATAATACCATGGCCATACATAACCAATTCAATGTGCATGTAAAAAATGTAAATCGACAACATTCTAGTAAGACTCCATACTAGTAAAACTATCCAGCCTATAATTGTCATATCACAAACTATGTATTAAATTTTTATGCAAAAAGAAATCCCTTAATTATTATAAAGTAAGCATGCAATTTGCAATCACAAACTATATTAAATTCACATAAGTTTGGTCACAAGGCATCAGTTACTTGAGAGTTTAGTTAGATCACAAACCCATTATTGATATGCCACTGAACTGTGCACCACTCAACATAGGGGAAAAACCACAATGGCTGTGTACTCAAATTCCAAAGTCAACATTGAAAACCAAAAGTGAAGCACTGAAAGGAAGTGGTTTTGCTGATAACTCACTTCACAGTACTGAGTTTAGTACAAGTGACTTCAGTAATGGCTCATAATAATATAACATGTCTACATTTTGTTGGCCACTATTACTAGGAGCTTGTAGTCCTGGTAACAACTTGTCATTGGGTAATGGTATATCCTTCCACTCTGTCACTTCCTGCCTCTTGATGGTAGCAGGTGAGTTACTGGCTGTGGCTTGTTCAGTAACGTATTTGGAGGATTGTCCAAAGGGTGAGCTTCTTGTACATACAGACTTGTGTTGTAGCTTTTGGTGGAAACACGGCCTCTGATAGTCTCAAATTAATTCTCATTATCAAAGAACATGGTCATTTCTTCAAGTTACAAGACTCATTTGGGTTAAAGGAAAAGACAACACTATATAGTACATCACCTGTACACTACCCTCGTTCCCACAGAAGGTTGCAAAAGGAAATACCTATATACCCATGCAGAGCAAAGTAATTAACACAGCATGCACTGCTACTGAATAGATGATCATGAGTCCCTAACACTGTTCACATGCAAAGAACACAAATATACTAATAGGGTTTGAAAGGATGATGTAAACATTGCAGGTGAGTTAGAATCTTATGGCTCTATTCATTCAGTGACTTGATCTCCAGACAACTGGTAGTCTAGACAATTACCTGATCTGGCACACAGCCAAGAATCTTCAATTCGGGTAGTTGGAAAAGGCGGGTACGGTCGGACGCGGACACGGACACAGACATTTTCAAAAAGGACTTTTACATTTATATAACAATTATTTTTCATACCTAACGCTGTTTTTACAGCAGTCTTCGCCTCCAGACCCAGGCGTCGATCTTTTCATAGCGCTTATCCATTTATAAGCGCACGTGCGAAGGATAGACTAGCACTCTAAAGACCATTATAGTGTTGTATACGTGCTCTAGAAATCTAATTCAGAGTCACAGAGATTAATCTAGCATGTCCCAACTTAATCTCGTAGGCCAGGTCCTTGAAATCCTCAACACTCGGTATAAGCGCCTGCGCCTTATACTAAAAGGCGTAAGATTGTGGATTTGGCCTGCTAAGCTAAGTTGCATGGGGAATACAAGCTAATCTCTACAACTATATAACTCTGTATTAGACTTTAGAACATGTGTACAACACCATTATGGTCTTTGGCATGCTGTGGAGTGCTGGTCTAGTCCTTCGCACGTGCGCTTATAAATGGATAAGCGCTATGAAAGGATCGACGCCTGGGTCTCGAAGCGAAGACTGCTGTAAAAACAGCATTAGGTATGAAAAATAACTGTTACATAAATGTAAAAGTGCTTTTTGAAAATGTCCGCGTCCGACCGTATCCGCCTTTTCCAACTAGCTACCCCTTCAATTCCTTTTGCTATATCAACAATATTAATACTCAATTGTTACCCAACTATAGGGACTCACAATAAGGCTGAAGACTCTATATTAGGGACTCAGAATCATGATATTGATACTATTGAATGCAGAAAGATATACATTCATACCTGTAGTTTACATTACATATCCAATACTCAGTGCTGCAATGCTGGCATTCCATACTATGGTATATGGTATCACAAAACAACATAAAGAAATTGTGCAGGTATAAATCTATACCAAAAGCCAAGCTGTGAAAAAAAGGGTTCAGATACCAAGTTGAAAAAGGTGTGAATTCAATGGTGGCCAAGAAATGGCTGCAGTGATGCTAATCAGTGCCAATCATTTTTAATGATGAGTGAAAATGATTTCCATTAGCAACATTGCAGCCATTTCTTGGCTGCATTTTGCCTTTGATTTCACAACCTTTTCCCTTAACTTTTTTGGAGGTGCACCCTTTTTTCACAGCTTGGCTGTTTTTTTTTTTATTTATCACTTCTTTTTATAATTGTAAGCCCCAAAGGCCTATGGATGGCTTTTGGAGTTCTTTTTACTTGTGGTTTTTTGTTACTAAAATATGTAAATCTTGAGACTTAGACTTAATTTGTATAGTCTGTTTGAACTACAGCTTTTAATTGATAATATTGTGTAATGTATAACTATAGAGAAACAATTAAAACTGTTTAAAAGGTCCTATATACCAACAATGTCAACTGTGGCCAGCACTGAATACATGCAGTATGGTGAATCCTTTTTAACTACTCACCTTATATCAGACCAATGGAATGTGATTAACATACATAGAGAATTGAATATATTAGACATTGGTATTATACTACCATATAGCTTTTAAAGGGCCCGGGAAAGCTATATTAACAAATTTGCAGCACATGTAGTGATATGGCATTGTTTGTTCTGAAGTGAGTCATGATCAGTCGCAGTTGATTTCTCTGCATGTCCACAGGATATATGTACAGAATCTTGTTTAATAACATTGTAGTATATATAAATACTTTATTATACTCTTTGGCTGGTGTAGCTATTGACCTACATCATGGTGTTGACCCAACTGGCCAAGTGCTCCATATCCAAATGTATGAGAAATTGTAGTGAGGTACATTCAGTAGGTTCAGTCAATAGTTATGAGTAATCCCCATCATGGACAAAAACAACAAGTACAGTAAAATACAAACATTACAAACTGGAAGATCTCAGGATAGATTACCACACCAACTATATAGTGCATGCAGTCAATATGTTAGTAACCATATAGGGTCAAGATACGTATAATGCTCAGAGGAATAATTAATAAGCATGTAATCTTAACATTCAAAGGGTTTAGTTTGTAATAAATCAGTGGTAACACTAGCTACTACTCAAAATGTCTCAGTATTCCATGGTCAAGTTAAAGTGTTTCCTATAGGCTGTCTCCTCTACTTCCCTACAGTAGCCACCCCATGCCTTAGCCTCCACGGTCTTGAGTGTACAGTATATTGTGGATAGAAGCATCATGCCAATGTTATTTTTATAGGAAAAAATAAAGTATTAAAGAGTTCTGCAGAGCTAAAAGGACTTGTTGAAGCTGATTGTAGTTTGTCACAGGTTTGTTTGCCATCCTTTATATCTGCTGTAATGGTGACGCTAAAATGGCAGGAATTCTACCGATTACACATAGTGGTAACACAGGTAGATAAGATTAACAGTAAACTATTCCACTATTATATCACAACTGACACAGTATAGATGCTGTGTGTATTAGCCACATTTATTGGTATAGATCAGCTTGGTAACCACAATGTAACTGACTCTTTACATTAAAAGCACTTCACAGTTCATATTGTTAATTGACATGTTTCTCAAAAGCTTGTTTAATTATAAATTGAGCAGTCCCTCTGCGTGTTAGCTATGAAAAAGGAATGAATGTATGCAGTCCTGAGGAAGACGCATTGTATATACCATTACATACATAACTGCATACCTACTATACTGTATCATATAGTTATAGCAAGAGTCCATAATAGAGGAACTCTTGGTTATAGTAAATATACCCTACATCTATACTGTGACTACGTATTCTTATATTACATTCTTCAGTTGAGCTATAATATATTCAGTGTGAAATGTAAAGATCATCTAATATATCTCTTAAAGATTTAATACTGAAAACGGCAGCTGACATACAGTAGAGTACTATTTGCAGCAGTCACAACTGTTGCTCATTTCAAGTAGAGTCCATATACATATGTATGGTCTCCAGCAGAATCTGTTAAGGAAGCCATGGTTAACAAATAGTGCAGATGAGTGACATTCCCAACACATGTTAATCAACACCTTTTTGCTGACTTACAGCTCAAAGTAGAAATGTGTCAATGTTATGCAACCTTAGGAGTGTGGTATTGTTATACACAACATCACACAAACGCAATGAAGCAATACAAATGATTGAAATACACAGCCCCAGGAAATAATAGCATGCAGTGTGTTATATCGCATCCTATGCTAGTCACATAACGAACACTTATTAGGGTGAAGTGGTGATCAACTAATGACTCTCCCACTCTGTACATGTGTGAGATTATGGCTGATCATGTGGGTTAGTTGTAAAAGTAAGATTATAAGCAGTCTTAGTTGCACAGGTGTGTACTATAATAATCTATATATTTTACAGGCTAAACGTAGCAAAAGTGCCTTTATTTTGACACTTTTGTGACCAGATTGCAGAAATCAACTATTTGACACATCAAGAAATGTATAGCTCCAAAACAATGTTGAATGGTCTACCTGGAATTCACATTAATTTTTAAAGCCTTGAACTAAACTTGAAATGTCCAAATATCCTGAAAAGTGCTTTCTGTTTTTTGCAACACCACATAAGATCTTAAATTTCTATAGTTTTATTTCTGTAGATAACCATATGTGTGACTTTCAAAATTTGATCATATCTCACAATTTATATTACAGAAATACATGTATGTACTGTCATTAAAAAAATTCAGTACAACAGTTACTATGTAGTAAATAAGTAGCTAATGCACGTACACCATAAAATATTATCTATAGCCATTTCATTTTACATATGTTAGTAATAATTCGATGCATGCACGTTTAACATCTTTGCAAAAAAAACTGAGTCTAATTATCTCATCATACAAGCATCACCAATGATCACAGACTTGTTATGAACACTATAGCTGATATGAGTACTAAGGATATTGCTGTTTTCAGTATTCTGTTATGACTATATTACAATGTGTGTTTCCATACACACTGCATTCCTTAACAACTGTTTGTAAGCTACTCATATCAACAAACTACTAAACTAGCCAACCTTTGAATGAGTCCCATCATGTGGATTTGCAATATGGAGTAGAAGATCAGTTAGCTATATCCTAAAAGACTGATACTGTAAACATGAAACAGATGATGACTAGCAAGAGCAGGACAAAGTGCATATACTATAAAGTTAGTGATTACACAACTGTTCATGAAACGTTCCACAGAACATGTGGTGGTCTAATCAGGAATATGTTAGGGAAGCCATCATGATGATGGTAATAACAAGAAATTCCCTACACATGCCGAACTAGTGTGTGTAGCATTGTTTGAAGACCCACAACTTGAGACAGTTATGCATGCAACTTTAGGAGTGCTACTCTTGTCCCACAATATCACAAACATTTAGAATCAATACAAGTGCACAGCACCAGGGAACAATAACACAAGTGTGATAATTACATCACATCCTGTGCTAGCCACATAATGAACATTTATAAGAAGTGATGATTACCTAACAACTCTCCCACTTTGTACATGTGTGAGATCATGAAATTTTATACTTTTGACTACAGCTTCAACACACTAAGAATCTATACCTACATTCAGTACTGTTAGATGACACAAAATAATATAACTAGCTGAATAACTGAAAGGTTCAATATTAATGTCAAATAATAGGAAATGAAGACACTATCACTTGCTGAATTCCATACTAGAACATGTCATATGCATGAAGATATGGAAACTCACTGGGTAACATGAGTATATACAGCTGAGCCCAATAACACACAATCTTTGTTATGTAATATTTAGTCAGCTATATAATTATACCTTAGCTATAGCTAGCTATTGCTATAGTCAGCTATAGTACTTTCAATATAAAAGTTCATAGGGTGTCAAATAACAAAATAAAATGGTGTTAAGATGAAACATTAAAAAGTAACATGTCAGGGAATTTACTAACTTGTCTTATGCAGGAAATGCTGAATCAGATCATTTGCACATGTCAACAATCTATACTTGGTAACATTTTTGTCCTTATCAGGTTGCATCACTGAACAATTTAACTTTTCAATTTATTTGTGCACTATATTTAGACTATGACTATAATCTAACTTTTGATGAGAAGTCAAACAATACAGCACTACAATGGAATTACCAAAACTGTATTATGTACATTCTTTTTCAGCTTACACCACATAAACTACTTCGTTAAATTTGGTATTAAAGAGCATACACTAAGAACATTACACTCTGAGTCATGTGAAATAGCTAATTTAGCAATATAGCTATTAAAATAATTCCACCCCCTTGATTTGGTATGCATACTGGTAGATGAAAAACTAAAAATATGTTTATGAGGCCTTAGAATTACTTCAATACTTAGCTACAGTTAAAGCACTATACGTACCGTATAATTTGAGAAAACTAAAAAACATCTACGTGTCTTTTTGAGAAAACATCTGCATTTGTCTACTAGTAAACAGAACAAGTTTAAGCAAACTTAAGAAACTGCAAGAATGGTATATGTGACCAGGCCTGCGAAAACAGGGCATGTGGGCACAAACTACACCCCATCATTCTACAGGTCATATCTCAGTATTGGAAAAGTATATTTCCATTCTGTAACTTGCATCATGATACCAATTAAATGCTTACTAACAGCTGAAAATTGCAATGCCATAGCATAATGGTACAAAAAGTTATGAGTGATGAAAGTGTGAAAAAGTAGGCAAAAATCATGTGCCCACATGTCCTATTATTGCAGGCCCGGTCACATATATTATAGTCCAATATCACTTGTCTACAGTCAGACCAGTATACACAAATGGACAGAGCTGCGAGAATTTTCCTACAGCTCATCATATATTATATGAACATACTTCAGAAACTTAATCCCCTTCAGGTCAGCTGCATGCATGTCATTCAAAAGGCAACTTTCCATTTGAGTACAAAACACCTTGAGGGTGATCTTATAGTGAAATGTAGCAAGCTACAATCCCATAATGTGCTATATATAGTTTTGGCAGGAACCTTACAAACAAGCTGCAGGATATATTCTTTTGACTTACTATTACCACTTTATTATGAGCATGCATGATGTATGGACTGCATGCAATGTGCCAAGAGCAGTTTTCTCAGTCACAAACACTGGCATGCTTATACACCTCAACCAGATTGTGTATGGGTATACATTCTGTTTCATGAAGGTGCAAAATGCTCCACTCTGTGGTCATTGGTAGCTGCTACACCCTGTACTTGCCTACAATAAATTAAGATACTGTATACTCACACATGCTCACAATCACACTAAGTAAAGCCTTCAGCCTACCCATGCAGTGTAATACTGGGTCACCCGGCTGTGTAACTCGATAGGTGAAATTCAGGTGAGACTTCAGGTACCCCTCGAGGTGCCTACACCTTCACTCATGAGACATGGTACAGTCTCATGTGGGGTATACTGGTATTGCCCCAGGAGGATTTGCCTGCAATGATTCACAGTGTATGAGTATGGCTATGGACAGTTGGCCAGCTAACACTGGCTGATGACTCAGCTTGGTAGACTGCTTCCTCAGGTCCCCCATTCACAGCTATAGGTAAACTGGGGTGGCGTGACTAAAGTTTCTTGCTCAGGAACTACAGCAACTGCCCAGGCTTCATTAAACATCAAACCTGGAACCTTGCGAATATCAGGCCAATGCTCTAGATACTGCTTGGCTGTGATATCTCTACACACAAGAACAACAACACATATAAGCACTTCTGGCATAAGCTCATGCAGCCATTAAATGACTCTATTTGTTACAGTAATTCTGCACTATGCTGCAAATTATGCTACAAAATACTCTAATAGAACAGTCAGTAAATCACTTTAACATGACTGGTCCATCATAGATGTCCATATGCAGAAAATGCGGCAAAAATGGACGTGAGGCAAGCATAGCTACTGTGCCTTTGTCGAGTCCTAGATTCACAGGCAGGTGATTGAAGTGTATATACTCGACCTGGGGTTATGCTTGAATCGTCAGGAATGATGCTAGTATAATAAACGACATAAATTATATTCCACCTATGTGGTTGGTATTTTATTTACGTGTTGCGCAGCAATAATCAGCGCGGGCCTGGACGGGCACAATACCTGACGTCATGACAGCCTTGACCTTTTCGCAGCCACACTACATTAGCTACATCCGGTCAATCAAGTATTTAAAGCTCATCTTGACACGTGAAAAACTCATCGATAGTAATTTCGACAAATAGTACATAAGCGCGGTCGTTTCCAAGCTTTCATTTGAAGAAACAAGAGATAAAGTCTACTTTGGTGATAATGGATACTTGCGGTGATCTGCAATTAGCCAGTAATTTTATATGCCAGAAAGACGATCTCACTACTACAGAGGCGATTCTCTGCAAACGAATCAAGGACCTCACGAAGGAGCGAGACGAGCTTATTAGCGAAGAGAGAGAGCTGACGATGACGATGAAGCAAAGAAAAGAAAACAGAAAGAATATTCCAGCCCGAGTCAGGTCCGTTCTCAACCATCCAAAGACAATTTCCACTCAACTAACTCCACTCAACTCTTTGGAGAAGAGAAAAAGAAACGTCAGCGCCAGTTTAACAATGCTAGGAAGACAACTAGTCACATTAGATCAACAGATCATTGATGCTAGAGATCAAAGAATAGCTGAAATGGAAGAGAAGAGGTCCCTAACAGACTCTGAACAATCTGGCTCAACCAGCTCGATAACCTCATGTCAGATCACTCTGCAAACTAGTTAACTGAATGCAGCTTCCAAGTCAATGTAACTCAAGATGTAACTATAGTCTACTCTTTTTAACCCTTGTAATCGAGATCGCCATATAACTAACTTTTATGTACATCTGTAATATAGTTAATAAGGTTCATACGATTTAATTCATACATGTAACTATCTGCTGTTTAAAAGAAAACTACGGTTTAATAAACCGCAGCTACGGCTGGTAATAAACATTTCCACAATCAGAGCTATCCAGACCACTCCATGGCTGATAGTTTAAAGTTCACTGGGTTGTGGTGAATTGCATAATGGAATGTTGTGGTGACAAATTCTGTACTGTAGGCAGCTACGTAGCTTAGACAAGTTTTTGTTCATTACAGTAAACTGTTCTCAAAGATGATTTACAGTACCCACCAGAGAGGTGTTGCCATTTAAATTTGTTGCTGTCCACGTGGCTATTGCTCAACCGAACATTGTAGCTAGTATTTGTAGACAACACTTCATATTTCACTACTGTACTAGTCACATGTATCCACTGGAACATCATTAAAGTACCAACTGATGGTAGGAACTGGGTACGTAATAGCTTTCCTTTAAAGTCACCTATGGGCTATGAGCAAGTGAGAACAACACATTCATCAAATTAACACTCTATATACTAATATGGCTTTTAGTACTTTTTTTTGCCAAATAGCTAACATGTGTTTAACAATTTTTCTTATGCACTCCTTTTCTTGTGACTTCACTAGTTTACAAAACAGCAGCAGTATTGGTAATAAACATAATCAAACCATGAAAGGGAATTACCTATGATTAATGAGTTCAAATTTATTTTTTAAGTAATTAATTTATTTATTAAGGCTTTACAGCACAAATGCTGAAGGTCTGTAGGACACCTGGTCCTACAGCCTGTTTAAAGTTGTTACAGAAAGTATGTTTGAAAAGGTGGAGAAAGGAGAAAAAAAATCTGTGGCTGGACCTGGCCAGCCTCAAACCTATATACGTACCATATCCTATACTTTCCTCATAACCAAAACTAAAAAAACTATAGTAGTGTACGTATGTACCACTGATCGATGTCATGATATATATATATTCCAACTCTTTTGTTACTTGTGTAATACTGTCATCAAGAGTATAGCTAGCAGGGGCGGATCCAGGACCTGGCAAGGGGAGGGGCACAAACAGGCCAAGTTGTAGCTGGTTAGAGAGAGTCAGATTCTGTTGTTAGTTGCTGCATTTTTGTGCAGCAAATAATACACCTCTTAGTAGTATCTCACTGTTGATTTTTACCATTTTGGCCTTTGTGAAGTCTTAAAAACTGTTTAAATAGCTCTGAATGTCTTAAACAACAGCAACACAATAATTATTTTTAGAGGCGCTTAGTACGCACGAAGGTGCAGGGTGACAATTTCACAGCTAGTTTGAGTTTGGTTCGCTTTGGTTTCAGGTGAATTTGTAATAAATGCTAATAAATGTGCATATTTTCATGAGTTATATAAGCTGATCTTGGCCTGACAAAGTTGTAATAGTATGAGAAGTAGCTATGGCTCCTCCACAAGGTCACTGGGGAAGTGGGTGGGGAGGGGAGGGGGGGGGTGGGGAGGGGAGGGGGGGGGTGGGGAGGGGAGGGGGGGGTGGGGAGGGGAGGGGGGGGGGGGGGGGGCATTTGCCCAAATGCCCCATCCTTGATCCGCCATTGGCTAGTACTGACTTTCAAGCATGTAATGTTACTATTGTAATCATACTGCTTTCACAATAAGCAAATGATGTGTATAATTCATAATTCACACTATGGTTTGGAAATAAAATGCATCTAAGCATGATGTCACACATTACACCAACTTTACAAAAAGCTGTGTATGACTTTCTCACATCACATGTGACTGTACAAAAATCCCTTACTATTGAGGTGTGGTGTTAGTACAAACACCATCTACACTCTATAAAACCTCACTGGTCTTGCTGTCTGCTCAGGCCATAACACAAATGCTGACCATAAGGTCTCATCTACTGGAAAATTTTGTTATTGGTGTTAGGTTAGACCACAAACCTCACCAATGTGTCAACTGTACTAGTAGTCATGACATCATGTTAGGGGAATACTGTATGGTAAACAGTTAAGGTTGTGTATGTGTGTACTCAAATTTCCAACATTATACCCAGCAGTGAAGTAGTGATACTGCTGACTATTTGTGACACTGTGTAATGGGACTTAGCATAACTGAAAACAAAGTGTAATGACCAGTTCACGTCTCAGTTAAGGTTGGGCATGCGTTCAGATGCAAAATTAATTTTATGACATATCTAGCACAATTCTTAAATTTCTCTGATGTATACAAGTAGAATGTGTGCGCAGCACATGGGTTCATCAGTTATAATTTTTTTGCAAAGAAGTAAACAAACAAGTACAAAAATCATGCAATTGTGTTACTTGTAATGTGTATTACACTTACACCCTTACCCTTACATAGTGTATTAGCAGTTTTGAAGAAACAACTGTGCTAGTGTCCTGTTACCTCGATTACCTACAAGAAAAACATTAATAATAATTATTGTTGATTCAATATTACTCTCTGTTACTTGATGTTAATAAATATGTTACAAATCTTAATTACTTGCTGAGATGTTTATGTTCACAGTGGGAGGGCTGACTACTAAACATGCATAATAAAGAGTCAGTTTTATTAACAAGGCATATGTAAGGCCAGCTGTGATCACTTGAATGGTTTAAGGAGATACAAATGATACATATATATAGGACCATATAACATTATTAGTCTGACAGTAAAGAGTATTGTGCACTTAAAACCTGTATAGAAGACAGCTGAATGCTAAAAAAATCCCAGGTAGTGTCTTGATTACCATACAACTTGTAATGTAGACAAGTGCATAGTTGGGAGCCATACAACCTACGTAACTAGGATCTGTCTGGAATTCCCTATGCATTCAACCAATACAAGTTACCATGATCAATTAATAGATCATCTCAACAGTGACAACTTCAAAGACAATTAGGAATTGCTATAGGTGCTATGAGTGAAGCCTATACAACTGTAGTTAAATGTATTAAGAAAACCTAAAGAATCAACTGTCACTAAATTACTGTTACATTCTAAAAAACAATGCTGAGAAGCTGTTACCATTTCCACAGCACTTTTGGGAATAATGGTAACCAAAGTTTTTATTCCATGCAGTTGTGGGGCCAAGATAAGCCACCAGAACACATTTCAAGAGATGAAGGGTACCATCCTGTTCTAGCATAAGATAAAATATACAGTAGTTATACTGTAGTAGCTCTTCTTGTCCAAACTAATAACAGTAGTATTAATTACTACAATTTGATGGCAACAGTGACAATACTTACTAAACAAATTAAAGTTGGCAGTGCATAGCAATCGTTATCAAATGGTACATTACACATACTCCAGTGAAATTGATACATATCTTGTAATGGGTGAGTAGGATAATTGTGACCCGGTCTAGCAAAACCAGTTTTATAACCCATCAAGTTTTGATACTATTTTAAAGTTTGAAGTTTAATAACTTTCTCTCTGAACATGATAACTAGCTAATTAAGTAATATTTTTACCATTCCCTAGAGGTTTGCTTGAATTTTACAGAATTGTTATAACTTATGCAGAAAAGGAAATACACAATATTAAGATGTATTTAGACTGTTTTGTCAGACTTGGTCACAATTGTTCTTCTTGTTGACTATGCACATCATATAGAGCAGTAAACTTCGTATACATACACATTCTCAGGTGGAGCATTATCACTTACACACTAACATTTCACAATGCACAAGTCATTTCAGCATAATAGTTCTAATTACCACCTTTAAATTAGGGATGGGCAACTAAATGAATTTCATTGGTAACGTATATCCTGTACACTGGGTTTCTGTTGTCTTGCAATGATCGATGCACACGTGTCTATCATGCCACATGTATACATGTATAATATTACACTAAACATCTTTTTTACCTGGCCATTTATAACCACTTGAACTTTCCAATTGTTGATAAAGTAAACATCCACTTTATACAACTGTAATGCTAGAGCAAGCCTTTATAGGCAACATGCAGTACAATCATGGGAGAGCTTTGTATCTATGTTAAATTGTACTGATTCTATGTTGGTAGGGAATTCTGATCTGGATATCTTCACTGAGATGTGGTCTTAATAAGTCAATGCTGAGCATGATGTATATTAAGTATACCACACCAAATTAACTATCAGCACACACTGACGATGAAGGTAAAACAACTTCTTTTTACTCTGTACCACACATCACTTTCATCGTCAGCACACACTGACGATGAAGGTAAAACAACTTCTTTTTACTCTGTACCACATAAAAAAATTATCAGTAAACACTGACCTACGGACACATACTGTACCAACAAGAGTTGATATTGTGGCCAACATGGATACATTGCTATGGACTGCTCATAATGGAGTGATGTGTGGGCAGACCTTTAAAATGTTTGAAGCAGGTTAATGTGATGGAGTGAGTATTGAACAGTCAACCGAATTAGACAGTGGAACTAAAGGAAGGAGAAGAAGTCTTACAGAAGGTCTGGAAAAGCCACACTTTATTGAAGTTAAGGACATAAAAATCACAACAGAACTAATATGAGCTTATACTTCGCACTGCAGCTGGTTGATGGTAGTCCCCAATCACTTTACAGGATGCAACAGGTTCCTGTTTAACAACAAGGTTGTACTATCATTTACTCTACCCTCTGGCAGCTATACAACTGCATACTGTTCAATGTTCTAGCTATTATAATAAGGATAGGTGCATAGAGTAGAATATTTTAGTTATACATGTGACCTATTGGTAACATCATAGAGTAGCTATAGCCAATTGTTATTATTAGTTTACAGTACTGTACCCCCTATACACATGGTGATGTACATTATATACATTATGTGTGGTCATTTCACATTGTAGTTACGTATTAACTGACAAAAGAAAGGGTTGGGTACTAAGTTACAAAGCCTTAAATTGGTCATCATAGTGAATTAGTATAATAATATTATACTAATGCCCTCGTTGAGTATGTCTATTACAGCAATAAAAGTTTCAATGGTAAACATTTTTAATAGTTTATAGGAAGAAGTGGTCAAACTGCTAGACATAGAGCCAGCAGAGCTTGATGAAGCCGATAGCTTGTGAAGTAGTCAAGTGCTCGCCATCTTGAGCCTTCATGTACTGCATAACCATCTCCACACACTGATGACACAAGGTCTTGTCACATCAAATATAGGAAGTAACACATGTCATGTAGGTACAGTGTATTCACATAAAGCATGATGGAAGTGGCATCATCACTCTTACCTCAACTCAATCATGGCACATCATCACATACAAGCACCACTGCCTGTAAACTCTGTGAAATCTCAAATGAATTAGCTAAGGCTCCTGTTGAAATCTCAACTGTTGTGTGTGAACAATTTCTCAAGATTTCTCAAAGTTTGTTTATAGCCTCAACCAGCACCCACAAATTGAATCCTCTAGTTAAACGAAATTAAGTAAAAGCAAGTCCTGAAGATTAGATAACCATCAAGTATATATTGACAGGTGTGCAGTCAATAATTATCCCACTATGGAATAAATGGCCACTTGCTAGATTGGATCAAACGTTTTCTGACAGACAGAACACAATCAGTTGTTATTGATGGAGAAAGTAGCTGTCCTTCTACAGTACTTTCCGGTGTGCCACAAGGCACAGTTTTGGCACCCTTATTATTTTTAATATTTATAAATGGTATTACACAATATCTCCAGTGTACTGTTAGACTTTATGCAGATGATATCCTAATTTACAACATCATTCATTTTCCCAATGACTGAGCATCTTCAACAAGATTTATGTACTTTACAAGCATGGGCCAGGAGATGGCAAATGGAATTTAACGCAGCTAAATGTGTACATCTTACAATTTCAAATAAACATCATATTATTGAACATAACTATTACTTATTCTCTCTAGAATCACGACGTACATTTTGCAAACTAGTCATGTTTTATAAGATAATCAATTGTCAAATGGAAGTTCCATCTATCTCATTAACATCAATGTCATCAGTTACCAGAGGTCATTCACAACGTTTCAGAATCCCACAAGCAAGAATCAACTCATACTTATTTTCCTTTTTACCATCCACTATTAAATTATGGAACACTTCGCCAGAAGATGTGGTCAATCAGCCATCTATAAACTGTTTTAAGGACGTTTTGTTAAATCATCTGAATTTACTTTTATTTTGTTTTGTATCTGTGTGTTATACTCCTTGATGGAGTCCTACACAGTAATAAATAAATAAAAAATAAATAAATAAAATTAATGAATTGTAGAGTATACATTCCAGTATTACACTACTATGTATACAGTCAAAACAGAAACGAGGAATATCCTCATGTTATTCCTCATCACTTGTAATGCTTATATTGTGTGTAGACTGCTACACTATGCATCTTTCATAAACAGGTAACACCCAGTGTACTAAAATGTTATAGTAAGCCATGTTGGACTTACAACTATACTTATACATGGCTATAGCCACAGAGTTAGGATAATTATATATTCTTTATTTTTTTATCCCATGTAATCAAGTTTAGTCATGCTGAGTTACTTTTGTAGGATGAGTAGTTACTAGTTACGTACTTTAATATGCTTGTTTGTTAACTTCTACAACATAATAGATGATTATCTCCACTCAGTTATGCACTTCCCAATATTAGTTACAAGCAAAGTCACGGTGGCCATTTCAGCTCAGTTCCAACTATTGTTCTGTCTGTTACACAACCCGGCTGATCATGAATCATGGAGTACAGTACTGTTGGTTGGTGCAAAAAATTGCACAGTGTTCAGTTTGGTGTTTAAAGTATGACTATACTATCTAGTTAATATAAGTAGCTTTATGCAACTTGCATGCCAGTTGCTGAGATTGTCATGTCTCACATCCAACATCGTGTATTAACTAGTGGAGACTCACTACTGAACATCAGACAAAAAATGTTCATCTTTGTCAATGACACGTACTACAGTTAGTATCTCAAAGTGGAGGGATTTAGTTTTATCACTTGAATAATCAAAGGAGAATAACAGACACAATAATAATATTATATATAATTATATTATACACCTGGTAGTATATGGTATTCCAAAACAATGTGATGCTAAAAGCGTTTTAGCGTTGCCATAACAATTATATCTTTCAGGAAATGATATACACAATCAAATTCCCTGTAATGACCAATAGACATGCCATTTATTGGTCAGCAATAGTAATGCTCAACTCTGTCAGTAATTTGCTGCATAGTTATATAGCAAGGAATCCACTTACCTATGTAACACAACAACATCCATTACTATACTATAAAACACTGACACAGTATACCAACACGTAACACCATAATAAGTAATGCTTTAATCAGTGCTGGAAGGCGATAATGAAATCCTTATAACCATGCAGGAATGCGAAATTGCTAACAAGTTGCATAATCCCCATATAATTTATCAACCTATAGAACAATCCCTTTGTAACTCAATAATTATCGCTGGACTTGTGCAGTGATCTGGCTGTGAAGGAGCCAGTTATCAGCTTTTATCTTCCTCCTGAAGAAGGGGATGCATTCTGTGTATGCTCACCTTGAACATTACATGGTCGCACTGAATACATGAAACCTTTTTAGCTACTCACCTTACACAATAATATTGAGTAATGTGTTAGTAGTCTGACCAAGATGGTACGTTTATATATAGTGAGAATATTGAATATGGTAAACTAAATCAGACCCTGGAAGAAAAGTCTTTTAGAGGGAAGCCATATATATGTTAAAGTCATAAAAATTTTGGTGCAATCAACATCAGCTTGCCATCCTATATTCTGAAGCTATAGTTGTTCTTGATTTATTACTCCACAGGATATAACAGGTTACTTTATTATCAACAAGAGTAGTGCACTCCTAAGGCTTGCCCTTATAGGGAAATAAATAACATCCTGTGTTAGTCACATAACGAATGCTTATTAGAGTGAAGTATGATGATCTAATAATCCTCCCACTTTCATGTAGCTACATATGTATGAGATCACAACTGATCAATGACAATTGTTATAAAGCATACATGCTTCAACATCTACTTAAAGCATATCACCATGGTAACTGATGTAAAGAAATTTTATTTTATAAACTGGAACATATAATACATATTATGTCTGAAATTTGACGTACAAACTATATACCCACACAGTACACATACATAGTGAAAAAACCTCTGCTGTCTGTCTGATCAGGCCATAACACAAACTCTAGATCGTAAGGCATTATCTACTTGAAACATTTTGTTATTGGTGTTAGGTTAGATCACAAACCTCACCAGTGTATCAACTGTACTAGTAGTCATGACATCATGTTAGGGGAATACTGTATGGTAAACAAGTTTGTGTATGTGTGTACTCAAATTTCCAACATTATACCCAACAGTGAAGCACTGAAAGGAAGTGATATTGCTGACAACTAACTCTTGTTTGGCGGTGGCTTATTACATTGGCCACTGGAAAAGGGAGTATGCTGAAATATTACTGTCCCATCCACTCTGTCACTTCCTACATGCCTCTTGGTAGCAGGTGTGTTATCGGTTGTGGCTTGTTCAGCAACCAATGTGGAGTGAACAAATACAGTGTACAATTCTGTTTATAAGCAATTGTGTGCCTATCATGTTCCACATGAAACAGTTACAGTAGAAACAGTAATTACCACTGATGAGTCTCGTGTCAAGTGTAGAAATTAAAGTTTTAAAACATTTAACACTAATATTCAGTAACCCCTCTACTTCAGTCTTGGCTCTACTTGTTACGTGTGCGAAACTATAATACGTGACTAATGTACACTTCCAGGGTTGAGAAAATCAGGTGATGTCACCAATCAGGTGATATCACCAATCATGCAATCATATAGTAAAGTAATGCAGGGAATTTTTTCCAAAGTAGTTTCCATATTTGGTAGTAAGGTATGTATAGGTGCTGGAGTCTCATGCATAGCCCCCCAGCTGCTGACATTTTAGACATTAAAATTTTTCAGCATTTACTATTATTTCATGGATGTAAAAAAACTATTTATATAGCTGAGCTGCTGGTTCCCTTTACCTAAATGTCAATGGCTGGTCAGGTATAGTGACTATTATATGCAAACTCTCCAAGTGAAATAAAAACTTAAGATTTAGCTGCTATGTATAAGGCCACAAAAACTTAATTATTAGTTTCTCATCCCCGCCCACATTGCTATTTTTCTTACCTCATCAAGAATTTTATTACACCACTGGTGGCTGAGTGAAGTTATCTGGCACCTTCTAAGTTAGTACCTTGCTAGAATAGTCTAAAGTGAGTCATTTTAGCTAGCTATTTCATCTAACTAGTCAGTAAAAAATAAAATAAAAATCCACCCTCCCGCATAGTACAGGAAGATTAGAAACTAATAATTAAGTTTATGTGGCCTAATAGTCTTTAAATTTCAAGTTAGACGTAAACTACATTAATTATTCTTTAATACCCATTGCAAAATTGTGAATGTTTCTATTGAGTAGTTTAACTGACTGCTCTTGATCTTTTTAAAGGCATACCCTTGTATATACACAGTAAATTCAAATGGATCAATTCAACCTCCATGGGTAAATTTAACCTACAGTTTTTTTTGTTAAAATGACTATCTAAAAGTGGTTATAACTAGGGTAGGCTTTTGGACTAAATTGGTCAAAATAACTAGGGTAGGTCAATATAACTGTTCACTTAGGATGTTGAAATAACATATTTGGGTAATTTCAGTGTGTATGGTCAAGTCTACTATGGCACAGATTAGATGACCAGCTACATGGTTAAATTTACAGTACACTAGCCGTTATAACATTTGTGTTACATCCCACAATCAAAAGTGAATATGGAGAACATAGGTTTTATATACAATTTGAAACTTCTATAAGATCAGGAATGTTTAAAGTATTAAGATGCAGTATGTAACAACTATTGCGAATATGTGTCACACATAGATTAATGTATGTTATTACTAATGATGACTGACTTGTTAATTAATGTAAACAAACAAACAAATAAACAAATATTTTGTGACATGAGTTAATTTTACCACAGATGGTTAAAATAACCATGATGGTAAGGTTATTTCAAACACTTGGCTAGAGGTTGAAGAGACCTTAGGGCATCTGGGTAATATGGTTAACTATATCTTACAAAGTTAAAATAACCAAGTACATCCTTGGGTCATTACTACCAAAAAATCGGTCATTTGAATTGTAGGTAAAAAAACCCAAAAATTTGGGTCATTTGTACCCATTTGAATTTACAGTGTATGTACTCCCTGCCTCAGTGTTTAATTTGCTTTTGAGGAAGCAATGTAAGCTTCTATATTACACTATAGCTATGCCTCCGTCCTGTTCCCATTTATTCTGCATATTTGTGATGCCATAAAAGATAGTCTGGTGTTGCTGAACTCACAAGTCAAAATTTCAGAGGGGTTTCCAGAACTCCAGGAAACCTGCCTAAATGTTTACATAGTAGAGGGCTGACTGACTGTTATAATAAAGTTTCAGTTGTATTAACAAGGCACAGTATTACTATTATATCATACTGCATATATGTGCTAGTAGGGACAGCTGTGGTCACTTGAATGATTTAAGGAGAATGGCTGAAGCATAATAATTATTACGATGGTATAGTTATCAGTCTTCAATACAGAATATTGTACACTAACTTCCTGAAAGCTTGCATGTGTAGAAGACAGCTGAAGTAAAATTGTTGAATGCCAGACCAGGTAATGACTTGATTACCATACAATTTGTAATGTAGACAATAGTAGACAAGTACCTAAAATTAGGAGCCATACAACTACCTAGAACCATGCATTCAACCCAGTAAATACATAAGGCATTTTGTATTGATCATTCCAACCCAATCAAGACAATTAAATACAGTGAAACCTGTCTAATCAGGTCACTGCATAAAGAGGTCACCTGTCTAAACTGGCTATTATAATAATCCCCACATGTGCCAACTGTGTACAAAGTTACCTGCTTAATGCAGCCACCTCCTTAACGAGGTCAGAAAAGTTTGTCCCTATGATGACCAGAATAGACAGGTTTCACTGTATCTACTGATATGAGTGTAATCTGTACAGTAGTTAAATGTGTTAAGAAAACATAAAGAATCAAATCCAAAGAAAGACATGACTGTCACAAAATCATTACCCTACATTCCAAAAAAAAGTAATTCTGCTAGCATTGTCAAAACAAATTTGGGATACCTGCAGCATATTCATTAAAAATGGTAAATAAAACTTTCTGTGCAATGAAGCTAGCCCACATTTTGAATAGAAGAATGATACCCAACCTGCTCTAAAATCATCATCACAGAGAGGGTATCTACTCTACACACTACTAGTAATTTTACATATACAATGTACAAAACCCCTTTTATTTATTTATTTATTAATGCTTTACAGCACAAGTGCTGAAGGTCTGTAGGACACCTGATCCTACCTTTACAAGTTGTCGAGAAATATCACTAAAGGCTTTAGGATATACTGTCGGATTGGGTTTGTTATTCACTGGGTTGCAAGGAATTGAGTATTATGTGGCGCCATTTACTATATCGGATTCTGTATATGGCTCAACTTTCTTTCTAACAACTGGGGCTCATGGGATGCATGTTCTAGTGGGAAGTTCTTTTTTGCTTGTTTGTTTCTTTCGAGTCTTGTATTATCAATTTAATAAAGAAGAGCCTGTTGGGTTTGAATTAGCCGCATGATATTCACTACCTGGGAGTGCTCTTAGATAGTAAGTTATCATGGACCCCCACATTGACTCAATTTGCAACAAGGCAAATCATCTGCTAGAATTCCTACATAGAAACCTTCATCATTGTCCACCCCACTTAAAAGAGTGTGCTTACAAACAGATTGTTTTACCATCCATTGAGAATTGTTCTGCTATATGGGACCCTTACCAGCAAACATCCATCCGAAAGCTAGAAATGATACAACATCGTGCTGCACAGTTTGTATTAAACAAACCTTGGAAGAAGAACCATAGAAACAGTATAACTGACATGCTAATAAGATTGAAATGGTAATCCCTTGAGAATTGTAGAAGACACTCACATTTAGTTCTGTTATTTAAGTTTGTAAACAAGATGATACACATTCCCACCCAGTATTTGCTAGCGCCATCCCCCTTAACAACTACCAGGGAAAACCACAATCAAAAGCTCATGCAACTATTTTCCAGAACAAACCGATACCTTTATTCATTTTTGCCAAGGACAATCCCGGACTGGAACAACTTGAACATTGAGGACTTAGATTCCTTTAAATGTTATTTATCTCATTGTTAGTTAACCACTATACATGATTTTTGTACACTAGCTAGCATTGTACCCTTGATGGGTTTTGCTAATCAACAAAATAAATATACAAATAAATAGTGCTGTGCACTACTGCAGTGAGTTTATGTACTACCTTGATAATTGCTAATTAAGCAATGTTGTTTAGAGCATTATCCTAAAGTATATACTGGTGTTTGTGGGAAAGAACTATACACCCTAATGATATAATTATTGTAATGGTTGACAATAATTGTGGTCGAAGACATCCTACAACTACGCATACACATTCTCAGATCGTTATTCTTGATATTGCACAATATACAAGTTTCATTGTGTCTAGAATGTAGTTCTGAATGTGATATGATTCTAACAGCCATGCACTTGGCTTCAAATTAGGGATGGGCAACTGATTGAATTTTATTGGCAATACATATCCTGTACTGATCCCACCGGATCTCTGCCTTACGTGTCACACATACATGTCTCTCATGCCATGTATTATTGTTTTAAACTAAATATCTTTTATACCTGGCCATTTATAACCCACTTTCCATGTAATTGCTGATGTTGGTAGGAGATACTGCGCAACATAATCCTCACACTGAGGTGTGCTCTGAATGAAGATACGTATAAGATATATAGTATCTAATATAGGCACATCATACCAAAATATATACAATCAGCAAGCAAGTGCAAAACATATAAGACAAAATAACTTCTATCATAAGGTACGGTAGTACTGAATAATAGGGATCGTGGAAGGTTTGGGCCTTCAGTATCACCCAAAAAACAGTGTCAGTAATTTACCCTCAAAACAGCTTGGTGGTATTGGTAATAAGCATCCAAACCTTTCCAACAGGTTTCAATGGAATTTAAAAATTTCTATTCAACTGAATTTTCTACTAACTGACTAACTGCTTCCTTCAGTCAAGCATAACTCAACTGTGGTTAATGCTACAGGCTTGATTTCTTTACTTTCAACGTAGCCATCACCATGCAGGACATGATAAAGATAAAACATTTTCTATCATAATGTAATCCTGTACCACATAAACTAACATGCAACAATGGTTAAACTCAAATTAGTGGCTTCTACATGTGAAACCTTGCTAGCATCACACAATAGAGTGATGTGTACATAGACATAAGGAATGTGATGAAGCAGGTTAACTATACAGTGGAACTAAAGGAAGGAGAAGAAGTCTTACAGAAGGTCTGGAAAAGCCATGAATTATAAGGTTATAATAATCACACAACACACCTATGTAAATCAGCTTACCATCCTTTGCACACTGAAGCTGGTTTATGGTAGTCCCAATCACTGTACAGGATGCAGCAGGTTCCTGTTTATCAACAAGGTTGCAAGGTTGTACTACTGGTCATTTATACTCTTAGCCTGCGGCAGCTGTCCAACTTTATTTGTTCAATGTGCTAGCTATCAGAGTTGGGGATAACTAGTTACATAATATTACTTTTAAAGTATCTGGTAATAATAACTATAATTATATCCCTTGTAACTAGTAACTAGGAGTAACTTGTCAAAAAGTAACTAAGTTACGTACATAGTAACTGGTAGCTAATAATGCTTTAAAAGCCAGAGCACTTTCAATATTTGTACCATATGTGCTACAGCCACATTTAGTACACACATTCTGTGTTGAGTAACAGAACAATAGTTGAAACCAATGACAGAGTTAAAATGGCTAATATTTTCAGGAAGTTCTCTTCTTCCCTTGCTAAGGACTAGTTATGAAAAAAGTATAACAATTAAAAAACAAGCTTACACTATGATAACTAGTAACATAACTTCTACTTACTTTGTAAAATGTATATATAGCTAACTGTAGCCCTTTTGTTTTGTTGCTCAGTACATTGTCTACTAACAATACATCAGCATTATGTGTTGGTCTAGGGTAGTACTGGGTGCACTAATACAACAACTAGACACTTGATGTTTTACCACGTATGTACTCCACGCTTGTCAATATACATCATGGTATACATATCCTTCTATTATATATATATATAGTTACCATCTCCCCACAGTAAAAATGATACAAGGTCTCGTCACATCAAATGTAAGAAGTAACACAAGTAGGTGCAGTGTATTTGAGATGATAAGAAGGAAGTGGCATTGTAAATCTTAACCATAAACATGATTCTCACTACAACTGCAAATACTAACTTTGTGTGGCAAATCTTAAATTAAAGTCTATGTTGACATGTCAACCCCTTGTGTGTGAACAATCTCTTCATAGCATCCACTTGTATACTGGTATTGAATTCTCTGGTTAAGCTACAGTGACAACATCTGAAGAAGAAACAACATTAGATAACCATCAAGTATAGTATTAGTATCTATTACTGACAGGTGTGCAGTCAAATATGAATTGTAGCTTGGGTACACATTACACCACAGTCATAACTTGGGTACACATTACACCACAGTCATAACAAACAGCAAGGAATATCCTAAGCCAGTGTCCAGGCAAGACTTATCAGGTTATCCTTGATCACTTGTAATGCTTATATTTGTAGGTTGCTGGCTTGCATAAACAAACAAACAACTAGAGCACTTAAAAAGCAATGAAAGTGTTCTTGCTGAGAGGAACACACTGTAAACAGGGAAAGTTTCACGGTTAAGGCATACCAAAATGATTTCTGGTAAAACGTTTGTGGTAGATATAGCTTAAAATTGTAAATAACACATAGTAATTGTAAACAACACATAGCACAGTTTACTTTGAACTTTCACCCAACAAAGCTTCCTCGTTTATGGTAATTTTATATTCAATAGGTCACAGATCACTATAGCCTTAAAATAATCTTGCAGGTATCACATGGAGGGAGTGCTACGTGATGTTAACTTATATACATGGAGCAATGAAGATATGAAAACTCACCTGCTAACAATCTCTGTCATGCAATAGCTGGCTAGCTCTATATATACTTTAGCTAGCTGTAGCTGCTAGTAAGCTATAATCCATTCAATAGGGTGTCAAATAACAATCTAAGATGATAACTATCACAAACTAATATTTCAGGGAATTCACTAACTTGTCAATCAGTCTAATAGCAAAATACAGGAAATGTTGAATCAGATCATTAATTTTGTTAGTAACATTTTTGTCCTTATCAGGCTAATCTAGCTTGCATCACTGAACAATTTAACTTTTTAATTTATTTGTGTACTATATATAGACTATGACAGTACTCTAAAAAGAAAGAGACTTTGGATAAGAAAAAAATTACCAAGTCGAACAATATAGCACTATAACCTTATTTAAAATGTGTTATGTACATTCAAGACTATAACCTTTAACATTTTCTCACCCCTGCCCACATCATCATTCTCCCTGCATGCCCCATCAATTAGTTTTTGTAGCTTTGGTGCAGTCAACTGACAGGTCTGTGGTCTGTAGGTTATATAGTTCTTTTCTTCTTTTTTGCATGCAAAGCAGTTACACTTCTAGCTAGAGATCGGGGAGGATGAGAGTGCCACTAGCAAGAAAATTACACGCTGAGTCTTGTGAGCTACATAACTAATAATAAATTTAATTATCTTGCTGTTAAAAATCTACCCTTCCAATTTGGTAAATTGGATGAGAACCAAAAATTAAGTTTATTAGTTCTCATAACAGCTATATATAGCTAAAGCATTACTTCAGTATACTTACAATTAGCTATAGCTGGCCTGAAGTGTACAACATGTGGCTATAGTTAGACTACGATGGTCTGGAAATGCCTGCTGAGAAAACGTTGTTGCCAGATCATCATAAAATACTTTAGAAATTCAAGCATCTATTTCTAGATCTTTCAAAACAGTTCAGTCCTCGTTGGTATAGCTATGCAGCCATATATTAGATATTTTGGGTGATAAAATTAATCGTAATTTACCTGCAATTATAGTGTAGCTATGCTTTCACATTCAGTGTAACTGACAATATACTAGATTACATACTAGATTGAAGCTACAGCTAAAAGAGCTGTGAACAGAAATAAGTAGTTGCCAATAATGTGTAATGTAATAGAGTAGCAAAAAAGGATTGATGACACAATACTGTGGATAGGAACTTCCCTCACAAAACCATTTCAGCTACACTAACACTACTTCCTTCCTGTTATCATTAGAATGGGCAATAGTTTATTGTTACAATGCACAAGACTATGAGGTTTTTACACATTGGCCAATGGCCATCAATGAGATATTAAGTTTTAGCAATGTAATTGTTCATTACTACAAACATAATATACATACCGTATGGTCAAGTGTATTGTGTACAGTGTAGTGTGGTGTGGTGTGGCATTTCTGCATGTGAATTGTGTATAGCTACGTGTGTACATCTTGTTGGTGTTATTCTATGTGTATGTCAAACTACATATAGCCTTCAATTTGGTAATCACTTATTTAGTTGTAGCAACATTTGAGTTATGTTTTGAATGGAAATTAAGCCTCCGTCTAGGGAGTATGAAGACACTAAACGCTGAGATATAACTCTGAAATCCTTGAAAAAGTGATCATATTAAGTAATTCAACTGTAAGAATATTGGCAGACCCTTTTACTCCATTTTGTATCCTTGGTGCAACTAGCAAGATGGCTATAGTAAATCAACACAATTACATGTAATATGTAGCTATTTTATTTTTCAATTCCTGCCTTACAGTGACATCACTAATGATTTCCTATGACATCAATTAAATATTTGTTATTCTCAGTGTAGGTGGTGTCCCCCAGGAAGACACAGCTTTCTGAAGTCATGAGGACAATACTATAGTGAAGTCATGGAGTGGCACCTTACATTATACTTACGTATGTACCTGCTTACAATTTACTGAGCTACTGCATGTGACTATACTGGTGTCTGCTGTTAAGCACACAACACTGAGATGTGAAAATGAGGATTCCTGCATAATCCGGACCCTTGGTAATGGTCCCAAAGTATCCCTTTGCATATAAAAAATCAGGACACTTTTGGTTGGTCCCAAGCCTTAATACACAGGTTTCACTGTATTCTTAACCATATACATTGTACTGCTACATGGTATAGCACTGCCTAAATGTCAACTCCAAATTTTCTATTGAGATGTAATAATTGACATGTGTACTGTTAATGTGGCAGTATGGCTTCACGTTTATAAATATTATGTAAATTGAAACTACACAAGAACTTTCAGAGAAATTCTAATGCATTAATTTAACCATCACTAATCAAATATGTCATTCTAGACTAACCAAAACTTTTAGACAAACCAAAAGTGCGTACGTCATGTCATATTCTGTTAACTACAACCTAATTAAATATTTAAATCACTATGTTCATGGTGCTTGCAACACTGAACAGATCTGTTGGTGCATAGCAATAGCATCAACATAATAATATCTTCATCAGATAGGTTCTTAGTCACTTGTATGTATGCATGTAGACGGTTCTGAAACACAGGAATGTGTATGTATTGCTTAGAACATGCTGCCTCACAAAAGTAACCATGTACTTCTATACTTCAACTTTGGTATGGAAGAGCCCACGCATAGGGAGAAAATGGACTGGTGTGTGGGTAGACAGAGCTATAGAATATGATGAATCATATAACATAATAGAGTAAGTCTATATCAACTAAATTAGACACTGGAACTATAGAGTTAGAGTATACTGATGTAGAAGAAGTCTTATAGAATGTCTGGGAAAGCCATAAGTTAAGGTCGCAAATCACCACTATATGGACCTACCATCCTTTGCCTGAAGCTACAGTATACCTATCAGGTTAAGGCAATTTCCCTGAATACTTCACAGGATCCTGTGTAGCCATTTATTGAGTGCTCAGACCATCCTATACAGGTGTACAGCTACAGGCCTGGTGTTGAGCAATTGAACTGTTTGACCTTGCTGAAGTAACGTTGTTGTACAGTAATCATAGATTGTTCGCTCAAGTGTGGTAGTGTTGGTATACCAGTTAGTTATTATCCCTTAATCTCCCAGCATCTATTTTCCCATACATTTTTTGCATTTGATTAAAATGTTTTATGTAGCTGGATGGAAAGTGTTTTGTCCATTTCTATCAGTTCAGTAACTTCTTAGCAAAGGCTAGAAATATAATTTCCATATTAAAATATTGTGAATAAATTGCCATGAATAACCTTATTCCTGTCATAAAATCATTATAGAATATCCTTTTCTGCTCCAATTTTTTCTGCTTGTAGCTGAATCTTGTGGCTGCCCAACAAAATACAAAAGATTGCCAATAATGCACAATACATTTGGTTAAAATATTTTTTACATTTAAATTTATCACAATCCTAAGTGGATAATTCTATGATCACACCAATGTTCTGAATTGGTCACTACTCCACATATAATATAGTAATAAAGGGTCATACGGATATAATAGCCAATAGATGGGATACATCAGGACACTTTTGGTTTAGCTATTAAGTATACTAAGAAATTTGACTTCTATTATTGTCCCCATGCATGTATATGCACCAAACACTCATTGCATGATTCTGTTGTACTACTGGCCATATGGGCAATGCATTGCATTGATCTCTCGTTAATTATCTATGTATTCTAGGCTAAGCTAGAACGTTCCAATCGTGGCATAGTCTGGCGGCGCCCGCCCCTTTGCACAGAGGAAGCTATGCGAAGTGGCGGGCGCTGCCAGACTAATCGTGACATGCAATCGTAAATGAGTAGATCCCTCCTAGTCCCCACCCACCCTTCCATTTTTCTTTTTTTCCCGGCACAAGTTAACGGGCGCCGCGGATATGACACTAACAGCTTGTCGGATACGCACATCCGGTTTAACGAGTATATAACCGTTATGATTTGCAGTCCTTGGCAGTAAGCTAGTTCTTGACATTTGAGGAAACAAGTGACAAAGTCTACCTTGACCGAAACCTATGGATACCTGCGGTGATCTGCAATTAGCCAGTGATTTTATATGCCAGAGAGGGATGGATCTCACTTCTACAGAGGCCATCCTCTGCAAACGAATCAAGGAACTCACGAACGAGCGAGATGAACTTATTAGCGAAGAGAGAGAACTAACAAAGGCGGTGAAGCAAAGAAAGGAAAGCGGAAAGAATATCCGAGCGAGAGTCAGGTCCGTTCTCAACCACCCAAAGACAATTTCCACTGAACTAACTCAACTCGACACTTTAGAGAAGAGAAAAAGAAACGTCAGCGCCAGTTTAACAATGCTAGGTAGACAACTAGTCACACTAGATCAACAGATCATTGATGCTAGAGATCAAAGAATAGCTGAAATGGAAGAGAAGAGATCCCTAACAGATTCTGAGCAATCTGGCTCAACCAGCTCAATCAACTCATGTCAGATCTCACTACAGCTAGTCAACTGAATAGCTGCGTGAAGACAGTGCAACTATACTCTTTTTTAATGCTTGTAACCTAGCATTTTTGTATCCATATTGTAGCTATATACTATCTAGTCTCGGTATAAGGTTCATACGATCTATTTTTAATTCATACCTACTCAGCAGTAGCTAACTGTTTGTATTCCTCATGAACATTTTAAATTTAATCTACCATACAACATACAACACAGATATAATTAGTGGATAGCTATTAATAAATTACAATGCTACAGAACATTTTGAGCTGACAAGGACCCCCCAGCTAAGACCAGCCATGCATGAAAGCATGTGACGTTCACCTGGTAAATTGTGGCAATATATAACTTGCCCCAGTGTGAGAGGTTGCTGCATGTTGATCAGCATGACCATGATGACACATGCTTGAATCACCTAATGTAATTCCCATAAATTAAACCACAGTGGCTTATGTACTGACTTCATGGATTCTTCCCTTAGACAGCATTTACACACAAATAACTGCTGTTGTAAAATGGCAGTATTGGTAATCATAAAATATAAAACTGTGAAGAGGAATTATCCCATTAATATTTACTTTAGACGATCTACAGCACAGCCTGCCTGGCTTATGCCTCATGAACAAAGCATTTTGACATACGTACGTACCACTTTTATTAATTTTAATAGTGTACTTGTGATCATAATCCAGTAAATCCACAGACAGTGGGGTAGTTATCAATGAGGTAACCAAAGCAGTTGCCTTAGGAAACTGAGTTTGAATTACAGAAGATTGAGGTACTACAGAGCAGTCAGAAAATTCTAATAGAGCAGTCACACTACCTTTGACTCTATAATAGAGCAGTCAGGTATACCTCAGCTTCTACAGTGGAACCTGTCTATAATGGTCACCTTGGGACCAGATATATCTGGCCTTTATATACAGGTAGCTGTTATAGAGAAAACCTGTATAAGGTGGTCAGCAGCATTTTAGTGGCTATGGCCGTTATAAATGAGTGATTATTATTAAGAGGCTCGCGCCAACCGCAATGCAGTAATATTTTAGTACAGAAAGGACAAGGTGAGCTTGTTATGAATGTTGGTTATAGCTATTGAATACGTTTAAGCAATGAAGCCTGATAGGTTATATAGTATTCATTGAAAGGCAGGAAGCGTGATAATTGTGCATTAATTGAAACGGTGCCGTGGTGCCAGGCAGTTGGCTTAACCATAGATATTTATCTATGGCTTAACAAGCCACCATAAAAGGTAACGACCGCTATATAAAGGAGAAAGTTATGCATACAGTGATTCATAGGCGAATTCTTGGTTGGCCGTTATACGCATTAGACAGGTGACCGCTTAATGCAGACAACAATGCATACATTTGTATGGGAAAATATTTGGGACCTCGTGTCCATGGCCGTTATGCAGAGGTGACCGCTTAATCCAGGTGACCGTAACACAGGTTCCACTGTATTTGTCAGCCTACACCTGTGACAGATGGGTGGTTTAGTTTTGTGCTATATATATCCTAACTGGAATAGACAAGATTATAAAATGGACACGTCCATCGGACGCATCCCCAAAATTAGCACATGACCACCAAATCGGTGATAAATTGATTGCCAACCAAGTAATTAATATGGGTCAGAAATTGATTAACACTGATAGTCACTGTTTAAGTGTTAACCATTAATGTATTAACACTGATAGTCACCGTTTAAGTGTTAACCATTAATGTATTAACACTGATAGTCACTGTTTAAGTGTTAACCATTAATGTATTAACACTGATAGTCACTGTTTAAGTGTTAACCATTAATGTATTAACACTGATAGTCACCGTTTAAGTGTTAGCCATTAATGTATTAACACTGATAGTCACTGTTTAAGTGTTAGCCATTAATGTATTAACACTGATAGTCACTGTTTAAGTGTTAGCCATTAATGTATTAACACTGATAGTCACCGTTTAAGTGTTAACCATTAATGTATTAACACTGATAGTCACCGTTTAAGTGTTAACCATTAATGTATTAACACTGATAGTCACCGTTTAAGTGTTAACCATTAATGTATTAATACTGATAGTCACCGTTTAAGTGTTAACCATTAATGTATTAATACTGATAGTCACCGTTTAAGTATTAACCATTAATGTATTAACACTGATAGTCACCGTTTAAGTGTTAACCATTAATGTATTAACACTGATAGTCACCGTTTATGTGTTAACCACTATTAATGTATTAACACTGATAGTCACCGTTTAAGTGTTAACCATTAATGTATTAACATGATAGTCACTGTTTAAGTGTTAACCATTAATGTATTAACACTGATAGTCACTGTTTAAGTGTTAACCATTAATGTATTAACACTGATAGTCACTGTTTAAGTGTTAACCATTAATGTATTAACACTGATAGTCACTGTTTAAGTATTAACCATTAATGTATTAACACTGACCATTAATGTATTAACACTGATCACAATACAATTAACAGGTAACCTTAATGTTTATCACAATGTTGGATCACTCACTGGTGACTGGTAATGTCATTATGAAAGGCCACAGTAATCTTTTGAAATCATTGAAGGTATAAAAAATACTCAAAATGTAAACAGGTTCATTTCCAGCTTTTGTTAAATGTGACTATGCTTGCAAAAGTTGGGCATGTGAGCACAAACTACATTCCATCACACAACAGGTTTTACGCAGCTCAGATTAAAGTTAATTTTGTAATCTTTTTAATATGTGTTATGTATTATGGGGATGCATGCTTTCTCAATGCTTGCATTAGCACATGGTACAAGCAGTTCACATCACTGGGTTAGACACAGGAACAAGTTCAGCTGTTGTTCGTAACAATAGGCATGTATTTGACATTCACTTTATGCATAATGTCGCAGCAATCAATTATGCAATGTTTTGTAATCCATACATTATGATTTTAGAAATGTACACATTAGTACACACATGTAATGCCAGGATCACATGCATGACATAGTCAATAGTTTGACTGGGAAACAATGCCAGCACTAAAAGTCCATGTTACATATATGGAAATGCATCAATTCATCAACATATGTTTCACCTCAAGCCCACCGTGCATGATTCAATAACCATATCATGTGCACACTGTACAGTGTTCCACTTGTATATCATTTCCAGCACATGACAAGCATGTATACTGTATACTGGTATGAGTTGACAGCATAATTGTTAATACTAACAGCAAATGTATTATGCTACAGTGATTTCTCTGGAGTATTGGCAGAGCTAATGCACATACAGGACTGAGACAAGTCATTCTTTACAAACAACACCACTGAAAACATGGACTAGCTAGCTATGGAGCTAAGTAAAGGTAAACAAAAATGACAAACACTATTAAGGGTGGCTCTTGCTGTTCTTACAACAAAATTGGTAGTCACATGCAGTGCTTGCAATATTACAAATATGAAATATGTACTCCAGGTTACATCATTCATTAGTTGTAAGGAGAGGAAGAAGGGGGTATATCACCCTCCACTTTGAAGGTATACATGCAGGTCCAGAACTGCTTTAAAATGTTTATATTACCATTCAGTGGGTTCTTCATGTACAATATCTCCAAATAAATAATAGTAACATACCCCCTCCCCCCAAGATACTTGCTCTCTGCTTCCAGTAAAACTACAAAACCATCCAGCCTACAATAAGGTGTGCATGCAGTTTGCAATCACAAACTATTATATTAAATTCACATATGTTAGGTCACAAGGCATCAGTTACTTGAGAATTTAGTTAGATCACAAACCATTATTGATATGCCACTGAACTGTGCACCACTCAACATTCAACATGTAGCTAGGGGGAAAACCATATGGCTGTGTGTACTCAAATTTCAAAGTCAATATTGAAAACCCAAAAGTGCAGCACTGAAAGGAAGTGATTTTGCTGACAACTCACTTTGTAGTAGTTTGGTACAGGTGACTTGTGGGGACATACAGCATGTCTACATTGTGTTGGCCACTTTTACTGGGAGCTTATAGTAACATTGAGAGTTGAAGTTTCTGTCCTGGTAACAACTTGTCATCGGGTAATGGTATATCTTTCCACTCTGTCACTTCCTACCTCTTGATGGTAGTAGGTGTGTTACTGGTTGTGGCCTGTTCAGCAACTGGTATAGAGTATTTCAAATCAACAGGATTGTCCAAAGGGTGAGCTTCTTGTACACACAGACTTGTGTTGTAGCTTTGCTGAGCAAGCAAGCAATAAGTGGAAGATCACGGCTTCTGACATATTGTCTCAAGTTAATTCTCATTGTCAAAGAACATGGTCAGTTCTTCAAATTACAAGACTCATCAGGGTTAAAGGAAAAGACAACAGCACTATATTTGACCAGGCCTGCGATAATAGGGCTTGTGGGCACATGATTTTTGCCTACTTTTTCACAATTTCATCGCTCATAACCTTTTGGGTCACTATGCTATAGCATTGCAATTTTCAGCCTTTTGTAAGCATTTCATTGGCATCATGATGCAAGTTACAGAATGGAAATATACTTTTGCAATACTGAGATATGACCTATAGAGCGACGTGGTGTAGTTTGTGCCCACATGCCCTGTTTTCGCAGGCCCGGTCACATATTGCACATCACCTTTACAATACCCTTGCTCCCACATAGGGAAATACCTACCCATGCAGAGCAAAGTAATTGTTGAAATAGGCACAGCATGCAGATTAACCACATGCACCGCCATTGAATAGATGATCATGAGTCCCTAAATACTGTTCACATACAAAGGACACAAATACTAATAGGGCTTGATGCACACATTGCAGGGGAGGCAGGATCTTATGACTCTATTCAATGATTTGATCTCCAGACAACTGGTAGTCTAAACAAGTACCTGATCTAGCACACAGCCAAGAATCTTCAATTCCTTTTGCTATCAACAATATTAATACTCAGTTAAATTGTTATCCAACTATAGGGACTCACAATAAGGCTGAAGACTCTATATTAGGGACTCAGAATCATAATATTGATATTGTTGAATGCAGAAAAGTGTTTTATACATTCATACAATAAGCCTGTAGTTTACATTACATTACATACCCAATACCCAACACTACTAAGCTGGCATTCCATACGTTATATGGTATCACAAAACAACATAAAGAAATTGTGTATAGGTATAAATCCACACCAAAACAGCCAAGCTGTGAAAAAAAGGTTCAGATGCCAAGTAGAAAAAGGTGTGAATTCAATGGTGGCCAAGAAATGGCTGCAGTGATGCTAATGCCAATCATTTTTAATGATGAGTGAAACTTAACATCATTTCAGTCATTTCTTGGCTGCATGCCGTCTTTGATTCACAACCTTTCTCCCTAACCTTAATGGGATACACCCTTTTATTTGGCTATAGATATCACTTCCTTTTGGCCCCAAAGCTGGCCTATGGCTGGTTTAAGGGTTTCTTTTTTTACTTGTGTTTTTTTTTCTTTACTACAGGAAGAAGATAAATCTTGAGATCAAGACTTTGTAATTTGTATAGTCTATTTCAACTACGGTATTTAGTTGATGATACTATATGCATAATGTACACAGCTATAGAATGTCATATCAAACAAACATTTATAAAAGTCCTATATATGTACCAACAATGGTCAACAGTGAGTCAGTGACCAGTACTGAATCCATGCATAGTGAAACCTTGTTAACTATTCATCTTACACAATTGAACAATGTGTGGTTTAACCAAATGTCATAAGAGGGGACCATGACCCTCCTGCTAAAAAATAAGTTCTGAAAATCTTGTTGCAGTATATATTACGTAGATTGGCATTGTTATTTTCATGTTTTTAGCATAAATTTTAGGCTGTTTTCAAGCCTTTAAATCGCAAAACTCCTGCAGCTTTTGGGGCCCCAGACTCTACTTTATATTACAACCATATAATCATTCTGTGCCCTACTTTGGCCCCCTCTGTAGGTCAGGTCTAGAATCACCAGTGGAACATGATTAACATTATTGGGTCATTCCATACCAAATCAACAAAAAAAAATCCAGACCCCTTTCGATTTTCATGAAATTTGGCACAAACATGGACCCTATCAAGAAACTTTCTCACACCAAAATTTAGCTCATTTCATTGGTCTCCCTTTAAGTTATGACCACTCAAAGTTTCTGCTGAAAATTTTATTTTGCTTACACGTCTTCAATAAAATGGCCATAACTTTGCTTGTGATTGATGTAGAAATTTCTAGTTTAGATTTTTGAAATCTTTATTAAATTCTCTTTCAGGTGATATATAATATTTTATAATTGCTCAAAGGAAAAGGTCAAACCACAAAAATGTAGCTTTTTCCTTTGATCTTCATTTTCAAAAATATATATTCTTTAATTAAATTTATTTTTGGTTTACATGTTGCTCTAATACCTATCATTCATTACTGTGAGTTTAAAGTTGGGACCAATAGTAGATCATGAGTTATAAGTGTTAATGTGTAGCCTTGTAATCACTGCTGTTTGTATGGTATTTTTACAGTGTAATTTCTAATACCAATTGCAAGTAGCCTTATATTGGTATGTTAAATATCATTTATGCATTAAAATAGTATTGACAAGGGCTCACTACAGTGAAACCATATTAACAGAGCCACTTTTAAAGCTAAGAAAGTTGGAGCAATAATAAGGCTGCCTAATAAATGAATCACTGGTTATGTTTTTGCTGTAAGTTCAGTGTCCTATAAAATAGAGGTGGCCACTATAACAAGGTGGTCTTATTATAGAGGTAGCTATATTCATAAGGGATTTACTGTACAACTAATGATATTCCAATCTATTCTTTCAATTTTACTTACTGTATAATAGTAATATTCAACCACAGATTATGATGATAGTTTCCAATCTTATATGTGTGTATAATGGATGCAAACGACACAGTTATTCATACATATGTACATGTAAAGTGGAATTGAAATGCCATGTCTTAGTGATATCCAAAGCTTCTTGGTATAATACCTAGATAGCTGCTTCATATAGTTGCACTAGAGTAGAAATATCCTATTTTAAGTTGGCTCTTATAAAAAGGTGGCCTTTAAGGTAGCTGCTAAGGTATGTTACACTGTATATCACTTTTGAATCATACTTTGAAAGAGCAAGCCTACTACTGACCACTTAAAGGCCAACTTTATATGTTTGTACCTATAAACAATGCCTTTGCTGGAAAAATGTACACTTTTAAAACCACTTACTCGTCAGAAATTTGATGGAATAGAGTGGAAAGTTACCACCTGTATAGAAAGGCCACCACTTCATATGGGCCAATTTTAAATTGTTGCTATACACTTATGCAACTGTATTAAGCAGCTACCTGCACATTAAGGCCCAGAAATTTTGGCCCTAAGGTACCTGACTTTAACTCCATACATCAACTGTATCATGATAAAAATAGCAATGTAGCTCTTCTATAATTAGAATCATAGAAATGTTCCATAGAAACTACATTGTAGAAAGGTTCACTACAGCAATTGCTCACTGATACATGTCTATAGCTTTAAGCGAAATACATTAACAATCAATTAAAGAAAGGGTCAAGGCAATTAACTTCAAAGTTAAATCGGAGCATTATAGTGAAACTTGAGACTGAAAGTGGTGCATATTGCATGACAGTCTCTACAATCATTCACATGTAACTTTGATATGCAATGAAAATCTGATGTATTGATATCAGTACACAATTGAATTTTGAAGGTACGTATAAGTTGAAAAGACTGCTAATACTGCATCAGTCATTCATTACTACTTTTTAGAAAATCTCTAGTAGATTACGATATTAAAACATTCATGCCTGTGTTAAGAACAAAGAATGCAGCTACATAACATCATGTTTTATTTGTAAGTGTTTCAAATTACAGTGGAACTTGTCTTAGTGGCCACCTGTAACGAAAGGCCACCTTTCTATTAAGGGCCAACATTAAATTGTTCTAGTAAGACATTTATACACATCATAGCCATCTGAATATTAAGGCCAAAAAAATTGGCCCTGACTGGCTTAGACAGTTTTCACTATAGCTACATTTGTGTATCAAAATACGTACTTGCATATCAACAATCAGCATTAAATGCTAACAGTAGCAGTTACTGTAGCTAGTGAAAATGTCATCAAGTTCAATATTTCACTACTGTATAATAGACTTGGCATCATAATCGGAAACAATATATACAAGCTTGATCAGGGTAAATTAATTGAATATATGTATTTAAGTATAAGCTTTTACTGGGTTTTCTTACAAAACATAAACAAATTAACATTACTTACAAACCAACAATGTATTAATGATTGTGACATAGTATTATTATATAAAGTTACTTGCAATTGGTATTGCATCTTTGCATACTTGAACCATACAAACAGCAGTGATTACAAGGCTACACATTAACACTTATAACTCATGATCTACTACTGGTCCCAACTTTAAATTCACAGTGATGAATGATAGGTATTAGAGCAACATGTAAACCAAAAATAAATGTAATTAAAGAATATATATTTTTGAAAATGAAGATCAAAGGAAAAAGCTACATTTTTGTGGTTTGACCTTTTCCTTTGAGCAATTATAAACTATTATATATCACCTGAAAGGGAATTTTATAAGGATTTTAACAATCTAACCCAGAAGGTTCTACGTGAATCACAAGCAAAGTTATGGCCATTTTATTGAAGACATGTAAGCTTCATAAAATTTTCAACAGAAACTTTGAGTGGTCATAACTTAAAGGGAGACCAATAAAATGAGCCAAATTTTGGTGTAAGAAAGTTTCTTGAAAGGGTCCATGTTTGTGCCAAATTTCACGAAAATTGAAAGGGGTCCGGATTTTTTTTTGTTGATTTGGTATGGAATGACCCTATTATGTATAGGAGTATTGACTAAATAGAGACTGTACAGTAACTATAGCCAGATCACTGTAGAGGTTTTAGGGGATCTGGTAAGCCATAACTTTTTATTATGTTAATGTAAGTTTATGTGGCGTTACCATCCTTGTGGGTTGTAGTTGATTTCTCTGTCCAGAGGATATAAGTACATAGCAGGATCCTGATTTGCTGTTATTATTTTATTATATCCTTTGGCTGGCTGGTGTAGCTATACATGGTGTTGACCCATGTGTAAGATGGTAAGTTCTTCAGTAACAAGTCAACATGAATAATCTCCATCATGGACTAGAACAAGCACAATAGAATACTAACATTATGGAAACAATATCTCAGAACACATAGTTTAGCCTTGCCCCACATCAACTCACATGCAATATAGTGCAGTCAATATTAGTAAGTGTAGTCATGAGCCAGGTAATGCTCAAAGAAATAAGCAGTTAAACAGTTTAGCTTTTAATGAATCAGTGCTAATTTGTCATAGAAGGCAGAGCTCTTGACCTTATTATGTATTTTTGATGGGACCACAACTAAGATTTATCTCAGTAGCTATTCCGTGGTCAAGTTACAGTGTTTCCTACCTCTGCCTCCCTACCATAGCCAACCCATAATAATAGAAGCATCGATATCATACAATCACAATTAAAGTGGTGAAGAGTTTCTGTTGAGCTACAATAGCAGCACTTGTTGAAACTGATAGTTTGTCGCTAATCACTCTAGGGTTTTTTGCCATCTTTGTATATCTGCTGTAATGGTGACATTAAAATACAGGAATTCTTGTTTATACAGATAGTGGTAACACAGAGATAGATGCATTAGTAAAATATTGTACAGGAAGTCGTATTCTCTACTCACTCAGCTGACTAACAATAGACTATCCCATTACTATCCCAACCAGCCCAGCATAGATTTTGTGTATGACAATCACACTTATACAATAGATCAGCTTGGTAACCACCTTACAATGACTCCTTATAATAAATTGCACACTTCATGGTTTGTGTTGCTGAAATACTTCTCAAAAGCGTGTTCTATAAATTGAGCTGTCTCTGCATATTAGACATCTATACTGTGACTATTATGCATTTTAATATTGTTGCAACCGCCTTCAGTTGCATGAACTATTAGTGTGGAATGTAAAGATCAGCTATAATATCTCACACTGAAAACAGCTAGTCACACAGCTAACATGCAGTAGTGCAGTAGTGCAGCAGTCACAATTGTTGTTCATGAATTTTCAAGCAGAGTCCCATATACATATAGTCTCCAACAGAATCTGTTAGGGAAGCCATAGTTAAAATAGTGTAGATGGATGAAACTCCCAACGCACGCTAGTCACTACATGCACTTTTTTGCTGACTCACAATAACCCTAAAAGTGTGGTATTGTTATGTATAACCTTACAAAGATACAAGTAAGAATGAAACAACATAAATGATTGAAATGCACAGCCCCAGGAAATAATAGCATGCAGTGTGTTATATCACATCCTATACTAGTCAAATAATGAACACTTATTAGGGTGAAGTGATGATTATCTAATAACCCTCCTACTCTGTATATACATGTATGAGATTGTGACTGATCATGGTGTCTTTATAAAATACACACTTTGGCTGCAGCTTCAACATCTACTTCAAGCATATAATATCCTACTACAGTGCAATTAAAATAATGAAGTAGGGTTCCAGTGATCAAAAGTAGTGAAACAAGATATGAAGACAATATAATGATGGCAACTATCACAACTACATCTATGTGGGAAAATCCCTACATTGGCATGTTATCGACATCTGTTCTAGGGATTTTCCCACATGCTGTAATAGCTGCTATCATATAATGTATCTTGTTTCACAACTATTTATCATTGGTCTGAGCCCTTTTAAATTAATAATAATAATAATATTTTTAATTGCTTCTGCTAGTTAACTTTTTTATACTCAATTGCACCAAGTTCAGGTTGTAAGTGACTTTTGGCTAGTTGTAAATTGTGATGAGCTAGTTGTAAGACTATAAAGCAAATTGCATGTACTGCAGAAATAGTCTTAGTTACAGGTGTGTACTATTATCTATATATTCTACAGGGGTTAGGCTAAAAGTAATACCTGATCATGATCCAATCTTAATACATAGCTATTTTTTCTCCATTAAAAATTGTCTTACATTCCAGCCTATAGTCAGTTATTTTGTTGTTTTCTTTTTTATAGTCAATTATATATTAAAATTGCCTTACATGTAAAAATTAATTTATTTGATACTGTAGCTACTATAATATACACACTTTCTTTTATATCTTCCCCTTCAGATAACTATTTCCTTCCAGATCCCAATTATTTCTCTTATTAATAAATTGCTTCCATATTCAATATTTTACAAAAATTTCTTTGGAAGTAAGTTTTATTGATGAGAATACTCTTTGGTCTTCCCCTCCACTGGCACTTTGCCACACAAGCCCTTTCATCACGTTTTTTCATTGTTCAAACAATCATGACAAAATATAGAAATACGCACTTCAAACATATTAAATGCAATTTTTTTGTTTAATTTCAACACATAGCTAACTTCCCATCCCCCCCCCCCCCCCCATCCAAATCTCAGATTTGGGATAGTTGTACAAATAGCTTTTTAGATTGCTGAAGTATGAGATTGCAGGGTATAAAGTGAATAAAGGGTTACTATTATTAAGAAATAACCAAATGAAAGAGTGGTCGATGAGGTTTAAAGCCTTTGCAAAAGCAGTGCAACTATTCATTGAATTATCTCAGATATGATTTGTTGTTTTAGTATTCTGTTATGGCTGTTGTGTACACTCTGATTCCTTAACAACACCATGTTTGTAAGTTGTATTGGGTGATGCAAATCATAAAGTCAAGTCATTACTGTATCCTTGTATTGTATCCTTATTGTTGTAACAACCTTCAGATGAGTCTTTTGGGGTGAAATTGCAAAATTGGGTAGATCAACTATCCCTCAAAGATTGAAAGTGTGCATGGTGGCTGACAAGAGCAGACAATTGAAAATTAGTACTACTATTATTCAGTGGTCAAAACTAAGCAGAACATGTTTAGTGCTCCTTCATGTACATGGTTTGTTCAAAGACGAGAATAACTTCAGTTGTACTATATACCAGGAGAAGGTGATGACCTAGTCAAGTTTTATAAGTAAATGATATGGTAAAAGATGATAGAAGGGGACAACACTGCTGGATCACATTCAAATTCCTTGACTCCTTAAGTGCATGCAGTACCAGTGTAACAGATTGTGCAATACATTCCACTTGAAATCCACCATATATAGGGTGTGAAGCCTTCTTGTGGGTCCCCAGTGGGATAACATTACTTGAATATACAAACATCATTGGCCACTGCAACATATATGTACGTACGACACTAGATCTCATAATGCTGAGCACATATACTGTATCAATATTACACTGGTTCCATTATGTGTCAGTTGTTTATAATCATATTATAAGATCATGTGATGGTATACATAATTATATAGCTGATTAGTAAACATGGATTTGAACTAACTTTAAACCATCAGCTCCATGTATACTGCAAGCACATAGAAGTGTGGTAATGCACTTACTGTAGTCTATTTAGAAGATTTTTTTTTTTAAATCACCCCAAGTCTATAACTGAATCCTTATACACACTGAACAGTTGATACACTACATCATCAACGGTGTAGCAATCCTACACAATAGGAATCTAGAGAACACTTTATGGCAGCATACAGAGCTACATAATAGAGACCTTTACCAATAATACACACATATGCATCATCATGAGATATGTTCCAGCATGGAGGAGCAAAGGCAAATTACAGTGTGTTTTCCCTCCTTACAACATTCTGTTGCATTATTTCCAGGGTATGAGCATTATTATATCTTTTGATTGTAGAGGTATAGGCCTACTACCCTCCACTTTGAAGCTGACATTCTGACATAGGTTATTTATACAGTAATACCTATACAGCATATAAATTTCCAGCCTGAATGTACACAGTATAATAATTATAGTCTATTAGATATGTATATAGGTAAGCTATGCAGCCTTGTTCTATGGGGCCTTTATTTTTACAACTTTGTGACTGGATTGTGGAATTCAACCATTTGACACATCAAATAAGTAGCTCCAAACAAATGCTGAATGGGCTACCTGGAATTTGAATTAATTACAAAAGCCTTGAATTAAACTTGATATCATAATATTCTGAAATGTGCTTTCTGCTTTTTGCAGCATGTACCACATAATTGTATAATTTCTATTGTTTCATTTATTTACATAATGATGTGGGTGATTTTCAAAATCTGGTCATGTCTCGAATTCCACAAAAAACACACACTATGTTCATTTTAACAAAATGACAGTACTTAAGTAGTAAATACATGCACACTGGCATGTAATATAGCAGCAGATTGATATTAATTTTACTGTATATTAACAATAGTAGACAGGTTTGACATCTTAATTATTTTTTCTTTTTTTTAAAATTTTATTAACGCTTTACAGCACAAGTACTGAAGGCCTGTAGGACACCTGGTCCTACAGCCTGTTTAAAGTTGTTACAGAAAGTATGTTTGAAAAGGTAGAGAAAGGAGAAAAATCCATGACTGGACCTGGGCAGCCTCGAACCTGCAGCCATCCAATTAACGCTCAAACACTTATAGGAATCTGCCAGGCGGTCAGGATGTTTTCTCCTTGTCAATTTCATGTATACGTATCCATAGGAACTCTAGTGAATGACTTATTATCTCAAAGTACCCATGTGGAACCAAATGGACATTGGTTTATTTATGATACAAGCATTAATACATCTCATCATACAAACATTACCAATGATCACAGACAACACTATAGTTGATATGAGGAAGTATACTGTTCTTTAGTATTCTGTTATGACTATATTATGATGTGTTGCCATACACACTGCATTCCTTAACAACTGTTCCTTATGTGATGATGTAAACATGAAACATGTAATGGCTAGCAACGGCACGCAGCTGAAAGGGATATACTATAAAGTTAATTAGCGGTCACAACTGTTATAGCTTGTTCATGATCAGTATATTTATTATGTCATGATATGGCTCATTTGCTGAATAACAATGAGAAATTCCCAACACACGCCAAACTAGTGTGTATGTATAGCATTGTTTGAAGACCCACAACTTGAGACAGTTATGCAACCTTAGGAGTGCTACTCGTAACACAATATCACAAACACTCAGGTAAGGAGGGAGCAATGTAGATGATTATAATGCACTTTCCCAGAGAACAATAGCTAATACAAGTGTGACAGTTAGTTATATCGCATCCTGTGCTGTCCACTTATTAAGGTGAAGTGATTAACTCTCCCACTTTGTACATGTGTGAGATCACAACTGACCATGACTTTTTTATAAAGTACGTACACTGCACATCTCAAGAATCATTATCTATCTGTATTATGTGCTGTCAGTTGCCACAAAGCCAGTTGAATAAATCAGTGAAATCAAATATTGAGAGAGGCTTCAATTAAGAGTGTATTGATGTCAAATAATGACACTATCCCTTGTAATCCTATACTAGAACATATCATATGAAGATATGGAAACTCACCTGCTAACAATCTCTGTTGTGCGATATGTAGCTAGCTAGCTATATAATTTAGCTAGCTGCATGCTGCTGCTAGTCAGCTAGAATCCTTTCAATAGGATGTCAAATAACAATCTAAGATGATAACATCACAAACTAACATGTCAGGGAATTCACTAACTTGTCAATCAGTCTGAGTTGATTATTATAACAAATTGTGCACTTATGCAGGAAATGCTGAATCAGATCATTAATTTTGTTAGTAACATTTTTGTCCTTATCAGGCTAATCTATCTTGCATCACTGAACAATTTAACTTTTCAATTTATTTGTGTACTATATACAGACTATAACAATACTCTAAAGAGAAGAAACTTCGATAATTCAGATGAGAAAAAATTACCAAGTCAAACAATATAGCACTATAACTTACATGATGGAATACATAGATTCTTTTTCAACTTAATTTCTCAACCCTGCCCACATTACTATTCTCCTTGCCCCATCAATTAGTTTTTGTAGCTTTTATGCAGCCAACAAGCAACTAACTAGCTAGAGAATACTAAGACTATTACACTCTGAGTCATGTGAGATAGCTAATTTAGCTATCTATAGCTATTAAAAAATCACCCTTCCAAGTATTTTAAATACTGGTGGATGCAAAACAAAAAATTAAGTTTATGAGGCCTTATAACAGCTATATAGCTAAAGCATTACTTCTGTACTTAGCTACAGTTAAACACTACGTAGTGTATATTTCAGTGCTGGAGAAAACTAAAGTCCTCCACCTTTTCAAACACACTTTCAAACCCACCTTTTCAAACACACTTTCAAAGTCCTCCACCTTTTCAAACACACTTTCAAACCCACCTGAACTTCACCGATTGAGTAGTACACCACATGGGTAGGCGTGAATGTGCACACAGCATTAAACTTTGTGTGACTGTGCATGTGGGAGTATAGAACCTTTAATGTAGGAAAGTAGCTATCTACCAATGACTAAAATTAAGGGAGTGGAATGTTTGCATCTTCATGAAACAGAATGCATTTGTACCTATAGCTACAGTCTGGTTGCTACAGCATAGTCTACAGTCTGGGTTGCTACCTATAGCCACAGTATGAGCATGACAGTGCTTGTGACTGAGAAAATGGCTCCTGGCACATTGCATGCACAACTGAGCAGTGTATACATCATGCATGCACAACACACCTCAAGAAAGAGTGGTAATGCTGTAAGTGTTATCAAGTCAAGAATCATGCATCTTGGCTGTAAGATTCTCTTGCCAAAACTAGCACATCTGTATTGGGATAACATAATAATAATTATGTTGTCTGCACATGCACATAAAGATTGTAGCTAGCTATACATTTCACTATAATATCACCCTCAGGGTGTAAAGTGGAAAGTTGCCTTGGAAATGACATGCACGCAGCTGACCTGAAGGGAATTTAGTTCCTGCAGTATGTTCATGGTAGGAAAATCCTCACAGCTTTGTCCATTTGTGTGTAGTGTTCTGATACTGTAGGTAGCCCACACCTTCACTCATGAGACATGGTACAGTTTTATGTCAGTGGCCAGTCATGCCCCAGAAAGATTTGCCTGCACTGCTGACGTCTACTTACATGTATGTGAATGAGGGAGTTATTCTTAGCATTTTGTTATGACTTTAAATGTAGCTATTTCCATAAACACAGATTCCTCAACAACTCCTTGTAGTGTACAAAATTATTTAATCTAGTAGCAGTTTTGAATAAAATCACTGCAAGCTGTAAATTAAAATCACTGCAAGCTGCAAATGCCACAAAGACTGAAATCTTCAATGCTAGCAGAACCATGACTAAAGCACAGCTGAAGAGCTTAACTATATCATATAGATTAAATAATGAGAATTGTTAGACAATGATTTTGCTGAATCCTTTCTGCTTGTAGTCTCATTTAAGTGTGCATTAATAAAGTCAGTAACTCCTGCTTAAATCAGGCATTTTTAAATATCAAATCATATCTCTTGCTTTGTGCAGATGGGTCATTGATACTTGTACATATGCACAAGTAAACCATGCATGTCACAGTAGAAAAATATGTTATACTCATGCCATCATACATAGGTTTAAACAGTTAACTGTAGAAATTAAGGAATAGCAGCTTTGATGATTAATAAGATAAAACCATGCAAATGGAGTTAACTGTGTTTGGATAATTTAAAATCTGCATACTGCATCTAATAATAGTATCATTAATCTCTTTCATCATGATCTTAAAAGTTAGTACACAATTGTCAAGTGTACAGTGATAACAGGTATCACACTGGTGTGTACATAAAGGTTATTATAGTAATCATACATACTGTAAATACAGAGCTACATACAGTAGAAAACCTTTATTCAAATCCTATCATATACTATTACTAACTTTTACATTTTCATGATTGTCAAATGCATGCAATTAACTGGACAGACAAGACCATAAGTCTATTATATGCTACCACCCACATCAAAGGATCAAACACCATCCCTATATAAAACATGACTCACCAAATCAGTTCTGAATTTTGAGATACTCTCAAACTTTAAGAACAGAAATTGGTTATCACTAATTACCACTGTTAAAATGTCAATCATTAAGGTAAGTATTTATCCATTACTGAACACTTCTCACAATACAATTAGCAGGTCACCTTAATGTTTATTGTTGCATCACCATGGCAACTTGCAAAAGGTCACACAAACTGCCATTTAAATTTTATGTGGTGGTAATAATGTTTAAATTAATGACCATACAAAACCAATGTATATATAAAATGTAATCGATCACATTCTTAGACTCCATAAAACTAACATATCCGGCGTATCTCAGTCTCTACTTCCAGTGAAGTTTTACAAAACAATCTTGCCTGATGCAAATTCCCTGTTGTGACAAACTGACTGACTAACTGTGTCCATGTCACATAGTGCTCATGTCCCCTATCAACCTACCACTCTGTGACTGTATGGAGGATGATGTACCATAAGGAGGGGAATAACTGTATACTTGATGAATTACATTTTATACAAAGCAGTTTCACAAACTACATATTAAATTTCTATACAAAAAATAAATCACTTATTAGTTATAAGGTGCACAGTTTGCAATCACAAACCATATAAAATTTCAGAATCTGCTGTCTAATCAGGCCACAACGCAATTTCAATATAATTAGGTCACAAGGCATCAGTTACTTGTCAATGAGATATTTTTAATTTTAGTTATATAGATCACAAACTTATACCCATCAATATGCCAACTGTGCAGTAGCCAGCATCCATACATGTCTATGTGTATAGGGGAAAACCATATGGTAAACAAATTTGTGTACTCAAATTCCAAAGTCAACATTGAAAACCCAAAAGTGAAACACTGAAAGGAAGTGGTTTTGCTGACAACTCACTTTACGATAGTTTAGAGGTGACTTGCCAGTAGCTCACAATAATATACATCAATGCTATGTTGGCCAGTGTTACTGGGAGCTGGTGGTAACAATAATAGTTGAAGTTTCTGTCCTGTTAACAATTGTCATCAGGTAATGGTATACGTATCTTTCCACTCTGTCACTTCCGTGCCTCTTGATAGCAGCAGGTATTGCTACATGTATTACCAGTTGTGGCTTGTTCAGCAACTGAATCAGATAGATGTGGAGTATTTCATTCTATAGTCTCAAGTTAATTTTCATTGTCAAAGAACATGGTCAGTTCTTCAAGTCACAAGACTCATCAGAGTTAAAGGAAATAACAACAACACTATAATACACATCACCTGTACAATACCCTTGTTCCCACATTAGGCCATAAAAGGGAAATACCTACCCATGCAGAGCAAAGTAATTGTTGAAATAGGCACAGCATGCAGATTAACCACACTGCCACTGAATAGATGACCTGTTCACATGCAAAGAAGACAAAAGCCCAAATATAGCTTGAAGGGATAAATGGTGTATATATTGCAGGGAGGCAGGATCTTATGGCTCTGGGTGGCGAAGTGGTCTCCAGACAATTGTATATTAGGGACTCAAAATCATGATATTGATAATCATGATATCCCCCCATTGAATGAAGAAAGAAAGGTACTACATTCATATAATGAAGCCTGTAGTTTGCATTACACACCCAATATACCTGGGGCTACAAAGCTGCCATTATAATTATGGCATGACTTTGGGTTCTTTTTACCTGTGTTTTTTTTGTTACTACAAGAAGAATCAAACAAGCAAACATTACTGTCAAACACTACTAGTATACATCCTTTTCAACTATATACTCATCTTACACAATTGAGCAGTGTGCATAGTCTGACCAATGGAACATGGATAACATAATTATAGTGAGAATATTTAATATGGTAAACTAAATTAGACATTGGAACTACAGTATAGAGCTTTTAGGGGATCTGGGAAAGCCAATATAAGGTTATAAAATTGTAGCACAATTAATATGGAGTTACCATCCTTTGTTCTGAAGTGGGCCAGTTGACTTCTCTGTCCACAGAATATAAGTACATAGCAGGATCCTGCTTAATAAGATTGTGTCATTATTACTTTATCATACCCTTCGGCTGGTGTATAGACCTATATGGTGTTAACCCAACTGACGCAAGGTGCTTCATATTCATGGTGAGGTACATCTGGTAGGTTCTTCAGTAACAAGTTAAGGCCACTAAAAGAAAATACATTGTTTCCCATTTTCCGCCCACATGCAGAAAATGATGGTAACCGTTTTTGCTCCGTTATTGTTTTTATGCTTCATAAATGATTTACCGACAAACATACTATCAACTGTAAGATTATATGCAGATGATGTCATTCTGTGCACCCCTATTAACTCAAAAGAAGACTGTTACCAACTTCAGAAAGATCTAACTATTTTGGAAAGATGGGAAAATAAATGGAAAATGACATTTAATGTTCAGAAATGTGAATTTATCAGAATAATACACAAGAAAAAGTCTATTCTTTACCATTACACTTTGTATAACACTGTTGTGCAGGAGGTGACACACACCAAGTACCTAGGTCTTACTATTGACTCAAAGTTATCCTGGTCTGAAAACATTAGACAAATAACTAACAAATGAGCTAACAGTATCAAAGGATTTTTACAACGTAACCTTCACAGCTGCCAACTTCAGTCAAAGTGAATTGTTACAAGTCACTTATTAAACCAATCCTAGAATACGCCTGTGTGGTATGGGACCCTTATACACAAAAGGGCATCTTAGCTATTGCATGAATCAATTCATAGACGGTGTGCGAGGTTTGTGTATAATAATTATTCTTCATATGCAAGTGTCACAAATATGTTGCAAAATTTGAATTGGCCACCTCTGGCTCACTGCAGAAACCAGCTGCAAACGATCACAATGTTTAAGATCATGCACCAATTAATAGATATACTGACTGATACCATACTCATACCAGCTCCATCAATCTTCTGTTTACGAGGTCACCCAATGAAGCTGTTACAGCCAAACACAATAGTAAACTCGTATCTTAACTCATTCTGTCCATCAAGTATAAAGATCTGGAACAATTTACCCAACGACCTCATCACCTGTTCAAGTTTAGACCAAGCAAGGCTAACTGAACATCAATTAATCACATAATTAATTCATTATCTGTGCTTGTACATACTCTTTGTAAGAAGTTTTGCACAGTAAACAATAATAATAATTATACAACCAAGTACTAAGAATAATACGAAACGCGGTTAAAATTACGTCATAAATAAATAAATAAATAATTAATAATTAATGTTTGAGAAAACTACGAGGCCTAGAGACATGAACTAACCGGGGATAGATTCGCCTGTGAATGAAGGCACAAACGTATAATCGTCGCTCCTGTTTGTGCTGATGACTTGACCATACGTGTAATTCTATATAACGCCCAGTACCACACCCTTACTTAATTACTTACATATTGCGCGAAGAAGATTAGTGATGCCCGTGCAGGAGAGCCAGAAGCCACTTGTGTAAACAAGAAGATTACAAGTAAGTTTTTATGTTTGTAACATCTCAAGTCTCCATGCCAGCTGCCAGTGGATTCATTCACGTAAATAAACAATACAAGAAAACATTAAACTGACATATGCCACGCTCTTTACAATAAGCTTACAGTTACATATAAAATACAAGTAAACAATTTTGTCTTGTGCAGCTGGCATGGCGAACTTTCTTTGTGTTGGTGTCAGGCAATTCAATACGTGCTTAATCTTTTTTGCCTTCACCTGGCGTAGCTACTAGGCTCTAGTGGCTTGGCTATCTTCCTTTATCTGGTTCATCTGGTTTGCATACGCCTACAGCATTGTGTAGCTATCTCCTGAAAGTTGTGTATGCATAACTATAGTGTGTCACCCATCACTGTGCCATTGCTACATCACTGATGAACCTTACTTAGCTCTAGTTGATGTTGATATGCATTGCTGTATATTGGCTAATAATTTTTATCTGCATGGTGATGTTGCCTATAATGTATTGCTGCATACAATACTGCAATAATGCATAGTTCTCTCCTGTATGTTTTGTATACATATACTTTGTACACATCGCTGTGCCATTTATACCACACCAATGATGTACTGGCACTTAGCTACTGGTGGCCTTTAGTTACAATGCCACTATTGTGTTATATCTGTCACTACTGTGACATATTGAGTTGATTTGGGGATAATGCATTCACCACCTAATAGCCTCACCGGGGGGCTGTCACGTTGGTGTATGTACTTGGTTGTATGTGACGCGGTCCTAGTAATAATAATAATAATAATAACAATCTCTCTCATGCGATATGTAGCTAGCTACAGCTATATACTTAAACTAGCTCAGTACTGCTGCTAGTCAGCTAGAATCCTTTCAATAGGATGTCTAATAACAATCTAAGATGATAACATCACAAACTAACATGTCAGGGAATTCACTAACTTGTCAATCAGTCTGAGTTGATATATAATTCAACAAATTGTGCACTTATGCAGGAAGTGTGTAGATTCCTTTTCAACTTAAAGCTACATAAACTTTGTATTATTTCTCATCCCTGTCCACATCACCATTCTGTTGCCCCATCAACAGTGTTGGGAGTAACGCGTTACTTATGCAACGCGTTACATAATATTATTACTTTTGTGGTAACAAAGTAATAATTATAACGAAATACGCTATAAAAACAGGTAATATAATGCAAGCTACTTTACTTACAAATGTAACGCGTTACCTAAGTAATATAGTTACTGTAATGAGTCTAATATTACGTAATATTATTACTACAAGTAACGAAGTTACTAATCTCGTTAGTTGTCCTTTGAGTAACGGCTAGCCACAACGAAGTAACGAGGCCTACTGAATGAAGCTTATTCACCAGCTTCTTACTTATAACCAAAATTTGCATATTGTCCAACAACGCAATCATGTCACGTGATAAGGTGGTAGTTTCATATGTGACAGCTTAAGGCTGTGGACACAAAGTAATATAATATGTAATATTATTACAGTTACTTTATTTTATGGGTAATATGTAACTGTAACTAAATAGTTCAGTTGCAAGTAATATGTAATATGTAACTAGTTACTTTTACAAAGTAACTTGCCCAACACTGCCCATCAATTAGTTTTTGTAGCTTTGGTGAAGCCAACAAGCAACTAACTAGCTAGAGAATACTAAGAATATTACACTCTGAGTCATGTGAGATAGCTAATTTAGCTATCTGTTAAAAATTCACCCTTCTAAGTATTTTGAATATAGGTGGATGAGAAACTAAAAATTAACCTTATAACAGCTATATAGCTAAAACATTACTTCTGTACTTAAATGCTACATACTGTATATTTCAGTGCTGGAGAAAACTGAAGGAAAGTTTGTATCTGCATGTCTCTAAACTGAACAGAAGAAACTGCAAGATGAGTGGTAATACAATATCACTTACCTACAGTATCAGAACACTATACACAAATGGACAGAGCTGTGAGGATTTTCCTACCATGAAAATACTCCAGGAACTTAATTCCCTTCAGGTCAGCTGCGTGCATGTCATTTCCAAGGCAACTTTCCACTTTAGTGTAAAACACCCTGAGGGTGATTTTATAATGAAATGTATAGCTAGCTACAATCTTTATGTACATGTGCAGACAACATAATTATTATTATGTTATCCCAATACAGATGTGCTAGTTTTGGCAAGAGAATCTTACAGCCAAGATGCATGATTCTTGGCTTGATAACACTTACAGCTTTACCACTCTTTCTTGAGGTGTGTTGTGCATGCATGATGTATACACTGCTCAGTTGTGCATGCAATGTGCCAGGAGCCATTTTCTCAGTCACAAACCGACTGTCATGCTCTTACACCGCAACCAGACTGTATAGGTATACATTCTGTTGCAAATACTCCACTTCCTTAATTGTAGTCACTTGCCCACATTAAAGATGACTGCATGTACTCACACATGCTCAGTCACACAAAGCAATTCAAAGCCTTCAGCCGGCCACCTGTGCACTACTAAATAGATGAAGTTCAGATGCCCCTCAAGGTGCCCACACCTTCACTCATGAGACATGGCATAGCCTCATGTGGGGTATATATTGGTCCTACCTCAGAAGGATTTTCCTGCACTGATTACCTACATGTAGTTTATAAGTGAGACATACGTAGCTATATGGACATGGACAGTTGGCATTTGTTCCCCCAGCTAACACTGGTTGATGATTCAGCTTAGTAGTTGCTTTTCCAAGTACCCATTTACAGCTATGTAGGTAGACTGGGGTAACATGAGTAAAGTTTTATGCTCATGTCTCTGCACATGCACAAAAAAAACAACAAAAAGAACAACAACAGCACATGAGCACTTCTGGAAATGTTAGCTATATAGGCTCATGCAGCCATGAAATGATTCTATTTGTTAGAGCCAATTCTGCACTATGCTGCAGATTATGGTATATACAAAAACCCTAATAGAACAGTCAGTAAATCACTTTAACATGACTGGGTTCTATTAATTCCATAATTGATAACTGCTCAAATCCATTCAGAAAGTGCAACAAACATGGACACAGGGCAAGCATATGTAGCTACGTGTCTTTTTCGAGTCCTAGATTTTTTCACAAGCATGCAGGTGCTTGAAGCATATCTAACCCCAGATCCCTGGGGTTAGCTAGTATATCTACGCTTGAAACTACTAGGCAGTGAATACTGAACCGAAGGCTGGTTCAATAATCCGTACCGGCTGGAAGCTAGCGATTGAACTGACAGTAAAACTTAGACAAAAAAGGGGGTTACTAAAACAAAACAAAAAACCCACAAAACTCATCTGGGGTTTGAACCCTGGACTACCAATGTGTTAGGCTGGTGTGCTAACCACTGTGCAACTGATGCTAGCCACCTTCCTTCCCTACTTTTCTATCTTATCAAGAAGCTGGTGAACAATCTTAGTAGAGTCACACCACAACCATTTTTATGCTTTTACAATTAGTGTAACTAGAGGTCACAATCAACGAATTTTCAAACAGCAATGTAGACTCACATCCAGGCTCAACTTCTTTACCAACAGTGTGATTAATCAGTGGAACTCCCTACCTGATAATGTCATTGAGTCAATTAATCTCAACAACTTTAAGAATAATTTAGACCATTTCTGGTCAACAACAGGATATCAGTGGACAGACTAAAAGGTCTCTGGCCTATTAACAATTATTTTCTTTTGTCTGTTTTGTATACATGCTCGTATACATGTCCATAATTCAATACTAGTACTAGCTAATTATGTTAGCTAAGTCGGGTACTAAGTAGTCTAAGCTGTATATAGTAAGAAGAACGTAACCTATAAAGGCGAAGAAGAAACCAAGGCTGAACCCGACCCTAACGCTAATACTATAGTACCCTAAAGTTGAATACTCTGGGAAACTAGTACTAGACACGTGCCCTAAACTAAGGCCAGGCCCAGTGAATCTTGATTCATTGTTTCTCATCCCCGCCCTCATCCCTTTTTATCCCACCTCCTCTAATTTCATTATTGCTGTTATCTATCACGTGACACACGTATTTTGATGCTAAGAAAGCTGGCTATTGCTATACAGCACACTAAATGCCACTTGCACCCAGAAACGTCGGTAAAACGTAAATACTAGTTCTTAAAAGGCTTTAGCTAGCTAACCCTCATAGTAACAGACAGCTTGATTTGGAGTATTTTCTTTAATAATGAATAATGAAAAATGACCTCCCTCCCGCATGGAAATCTGAATTTTTGTGGATGAAAAACAAGTATTTTAAGTTTTCCTGGCCTAAAGTCGAATAGCTAGCTACTCGGGGCAACTAATTAGCTACTAGACGCGTGCCCTAAAGTCGAATATTAGGGGCATAACTACCAACCCCAACATACAACTAATCGCTTGATACTCGTATAGATGGATGACTGTCAGTTATTTAGTGTTATTCGCGAAATAAAACCCTCAATAATTAGCGCGGGCCTGGATGGGCACGAGACACATGCATGACGTCATGACAGTCAGCCTTGACCTTTTTGCAGTCACACTACATACATTTAGTTACATCCGGTCAATCAGTATTTATATACAGCGATCAAGCTCATCCTGACACATTAAAAAATCTCATTGATAATGGATGTCCGCAGTGACTCTAGTCGGCAATTAGCCAGTGATTTTATATGCCAAAAAGGCGATCTCACTACTGCAGAGGCGATCCTCTGCAAACGAATCAAGGACCTCACGAAGGAGCGAGACGAGCTTATTAGCGAAGAAAGAGAACTGACAATGGCGGTGAAGCAAAGAAAAGAAAACAGGAAGAATATTCCAGCCCGAGTCAGGTCCGTTCTAAACCATCCAAACACTGAACTAACTCCACTCAACTCTTTGGAGGAGAGAAAAAGAAACGTCAGCGCCAGTTTAACAATGCTAGGTAGACAACTAGTCACATTAGATCAACAGATCATTGATGCTAGAGATCAAAGAATAGCTGAAATAGAACAGAAGAGATCCCTAACAGACTCTGAACAATCTAGCTCAACCAGCTCGATCACCTCATGTCAGATCACTCTGCAACTAGTTAACTGAATACTTTCCAAGTCAATGTAACTACAGCTAGCTACTGTTTTTTTAACACTTGTAATCGAGATCGCCATATTATAGCTAAACTTTTATGTACATCTGTAATACAGTTAGTAAGGTTCATACGATTTAATTTTACTGTTTAGCTAATTAATTATGAGATTTAACATCAAAATGTTTAAAAGACAAAACTGACACAGTTTAATAAAATAATAGTTACAGCCGGCAATACATTTCCACAATCAGAACTAGTCTAAATTTAATAGCTACTCAGTTACCAGTGGCTGATAGTGTAAAGTTCACTGGGTGGATTACATAATAGGTTGGAATGTTGTGGTGACAAATTCTGATCCTTCCAGTTGTATGTTGAACTGTAGGCAGCAATGCCTCAAGTACAGCTATAGGGTAGATACATTACAGTAGACTCAGTGTGCCTGCCATGCAGAATATGGTCAGAGAGGTGTTTAGCCATTTTGTTACTGTCCGACCATAATTGCTCAACATACATAACATTGTAGACAACACATCACTAAAGTACCAACTGATAGTAAGAACTTGATAATTGCTTCCTTTTAATTTAGTCGCCTATGGCTATGAGCAAGTGCAACACATTCATCAAAATTAGCTAACACTCTACTAATATGGTTATTTTTGCCAATTAGTTAGCTAGCTGTACATGTGTTTGAATATTTTGTTATACACTCCCTTTAATTGTAACTTCACTGGTTTGCACAAAAACAACAGCTGCTATGGAACAGCAGTAGTGATAATGAACAGAATCAAACCATGAAAGGGAATTACCCATGATTAATGAGTTTGATAAATATACCACATCCTGCTTTCCTCATAACCAAAGCTATATAACAGAGCTGATAAATATCATGATCATTTACTGTATATACGTACATATGTATATTCTTTCAACTCTATTGTAACTTGTATTAGTTGTGTAATATCGTCATCAAAAGTATATTGCTAGTCCACAGATACAGGAACACGTACATGATACGTACACTTACATGGTTTGAAATAAAATGCATCACAGGTATGCATACCAAAATAATTAATACCATCCCCAAATTACTGATGCAATCACCCAATGACATACGGGTACTATATTTTCAACCAAAATACTATCAATAAAAACAAAAATTGATCACTGGTAATTCCACTGTTTTACTGTGCTAACCATTTCTATCCATTATCTTAGTGTTTATCACAATACTGAATCACCATGGTAACTGACACATGTGATTTGAAGAATTTTTCTCAAGAACTGGAGCATTCATATCATATGTCTGAAATTTGTGTGGTAGTGTCAGAAACCTTATAATGTTAATGTTCTGAAAAATAAACCCCAAGCCATTTTTTTCTCAATAACAGCAGGCCATACAAAAAAAAATTCTATGTGATATATCAGTCCCCAACATTTGTTCTCTACTCTTAGAAAAACTGCAAACTACCCACACAGTTGCAGAATATTAAAAGGTTGGTGACTGGTTGACGCTGTTCATATTATAATAATTATAGTGAATCACATAATGTTGACCTAAAACTTGATCTGTAATGTAACAATGTGCAGTAAGGAGGGGAATAACTTAATCTATGATATCGTACAATTCACCAACCTCACAAAAAGCTGTATATGACTTTCTCACATGTGACTATACAAAACTCCCTTACTATTCAGATGTGATTCAGATGTGGTGCCTGTTAGTGCAGATGACATCTACACACTATTAACCTCACTGGTCCTACTGTCTGTTCAGACCATAATACAACTCTAATCAAAAGTATATCATCTACTTAAAATATTTTGTTATTGATGTTAGGTTAATGTTAGATCACAAACCTTACCAATGTGTCAACTGTGCTGTAGTCATGACATCATGTCACAATGCATGTGTGGGGAATATGCTGTATAGTAAACAAAGTTAGTAGCTATACACTCAAATTTCCAATAAACCCAACAGTGAAGCACTTAAAGGAAGTGATATTGCTGACAACTAACTCTAATTTTATAGGTGACTTTATTATTAACACTTCACAGTTACCAGCACTGAAGGCCTACAGCAACATGTGGTGCAGCCTTAGGATTACCTAACCTTCAAGGACTTAGACGTAATGACTTATAGCTGGAAAAAAAGGGGGCCAAAGTAATGAAAAAAATCCCTCCAACCCCAGGATTCGAGCTGTAGGTCACTTTTGTAATGGTTCATAACACTGAGTACAATACGTTATAAGTATGTTGCTGGGATAGCCTGGGAATATTGTATCTTTGTAGTCTTTAGTCCCAGCATATCCTTCCATTCTGTCACTGCCTGCCCCTTGACAGTAACAGGTGTGTTTCTGGTTGTGGTTTGTTCAGCAACTGATGTGGTGTATATTGTGTACGTATCTTTTTATCTCTAATCCCTGCAGGGAAAATATAATAATATATTTGCATGGGTATATAGCACAGCTAAATTAAGTGTCACAAAGGGCACTGCACTATTGCAGGTTAAACAGCATTTTACTAGTTTAAGACAACACTTGAACACTAACCCATCACATGTGCACTTATCCTATCCCGTCCCCTCAGAACTATGTATGGTCAACATTATCTTGTGAGGGCACTTTGCATTCTTACAATACAGATGTTCACCATGGTTTGCAGAGATTTCTTGATACCAAAGGACTTTAGTCAGCATTTCCATTGGCACCAGGCTACAGTGTGGTGGAATTTATATTCATTGCCATTTACGTACTTTATTTGATGATATCACTAATTTTTGCAATGGTCTGCTTTTGTCATTTTACTATGGTTTGTAATAGATTTTGTGTTGTGTGCAGTAGCTTTGTATATATTGTGTTGCTGTATATGCATTAATAATGCTATGTGTACTCCAGTATAGAAGAATGGCTTGGCCAAGTACTGTGAGTTTAAATAATAAATCAACCAATCATATGACAATGTATTAAGGGAACCACTACAGTGTCAGAGGACCAGGCTATGAACAGAATACAGACTTGAGGAGAAACTATCCTGCTATTGATGAGTCTCTCGTGTGAAGAATGCAAAAGTTTCAAATGACATGTGGTATATGTACTGCAAAGACTACCAGTATTTTATTTGCTTACACCAAGATACATACTGTAAACCTGCAGGCTATCATGTGCAATTATTAACACAATTTAATTGACTATGAAGTTTGGGGCTGTTGGTCAGCATGACCTGATCAAATAATGGCATAGACTTATTATAGACAGATATATCATGATGTGCAAAGAATAGTTGAATTTCATGTGCACAGTACATGTCTAATGTTTAATGATATAATGATAAAGTTTGTCATACAGTACGGTATAGTACTGTATACATATATCAGGAATCATCATGGAGGTTTGCACAAAGTATTGATCAAAAACCAGCCTTGGCAGTTTTGGTGAAGTATGTACATGTAACCAAGCTCAAAAGTGCCTTCAGTGTAACCCAAATTGCTTCCAATAAGTTGCTACAGTTTAATGAAATTTTCTGCTGACTGACTGACTAACTGACTGACTGTGACTGAATGAATGATTTACTTACCTACTAATGTTTTCAGACAAGTGAATAGACAAGTGTAACGCGCTAAGGCTACAGACTTGATTTGTTCACTGCCAGAGGTCGCTTCAGCCTGACAGGTGCCTTTTTGACATACCACATTATAAACAATGTATGCTTCATGGAATCACCTTGCTTCCTCTGTATTTCATCCCCATTTCTTATCACTGACAGTTGACAGCGGGTGCAAGGTATCGATTTTATTTGACTTTCAGTGGGTTTTACGTGACTAGCTATCACATTTATCATCCACATTTTCTGTAGTAACTGAATTGATTGCAGAGACACTTCTTATATTTTTCTTCGTTTGTAATGGGCTTATATATATGTAACATAGCTGAAAACAAAGTGTAATGGCCTGGCCACTTCACTTCTCAGTTAATGGTTGGGGCATACATTCAGATGTAAGTTTAATTTTATAGTATGTCTAGCACAATTAATTCTTTGATGTTTATAGTATGTGTGGGTTCATCAGTTACTGTAGAAGTTTTTATTCATGCAGTTATGAGGCCACAAGAAAAGCCACCAGCACACATTTCAAGAGATGAAGGGTCTATGGCATAAAATGCAGTTATACTGCAGTAGTCCTTCTTGTCCAAACTAACAACAACAGTATTGTACACACTTGATGACAATAGTGACACTTGCTAAACCAAATTGGCACTGCTTAATTAGCAATTATCAAAATTACATGTACCTCAATAAAATTGATATCTTGTAATGGGTGAGTAGGATAACTGTGACCCAGTCTGGCAAAAGCAGTCTTATATAAGTTTGAAGTTAAATAACTTTCTTTCTGAGCATGATAACACTTTTACCACTTTTTAATAACAATCCTTGGAGATTTACTTCAATTTTACAGAATTATTATAGCTTTTACAGAAAAGGGGATACACAATATTAAGATGTATAAGACTGGTTTTGTCAGACTCAATCACAATTGTTCTTGTTGTTGACTATGGACATCATATAGAGCAGTAAACTATGTATACGTACACATTCTCAGGTGGAGCATTATCACTTACACACATTACTTCTAATATTGTGCAATACATGTGCACAAATCATTTCAGAATGTAGCTCTTGATGTGATATGATTCTATTTACCACCTTCAAATTAGGGATGGGCAACTAATTGCAGTAATTGATATTACATATCCTGTATACTGCATGGGTTTCTGTTGTCTTGCACTGATCGATACATACTTGTTTAAACATCTTTCATACCCGGTCATTTATCACCCATGCACTTTCCATGCCAATTGCTGATAAAGTAAACATCCACTTTATAATACTAGAACAAGCCTTTTGTAAGGCAACATGCAGTGTACTGCATGTGATCAAGTGAGAGGTCTGTATCTCTATTAAAGTTCCATTCTGTGATTGTTGGTAGGAAATTCTGACCTGGATATCTTCACTGAGACGTGGTCTTATAAGTCAATGCTGAACATGATGTATCCAATTAGACTAAGTATATCATATCAAATTAACAATCAGCATGCACTGATGGTAAGGACATGGTAAAAGTAAAACAATTTCTTTAGTTAACTCTGTACCACATAATCACTAACCTACCAACAATAGTCGATATTGTGGCCAACATGGATACATGTGAAAGCTTACTATGGACTGCACACAATGGAGTGATGTGTGGGCAGATCTTAGGAATATTTGAAACAGGTTAGTGATGGAATGAGTATTGAATAGTCAGACAGTGGAACTACGTAAAGGAAGGAGAAACTTTACAGAAGGCCTGGAAAAGCCACACTTTATTGACATTATGGACATAAAAATCACAACAGAACTAATATGAGCTTATACTTTGTACTGAAGCTGGTCGATGGTAGTCCCCAGTCACTTTACAGGATGCAACAGGTTCCTGTTTAACAACAAGGTTGTACTATGTTTACTCTATATACCCTTCAGCTATCCAAATGTTACAGTACTGTTCAGTGTCCTAGCTACATAATAAGGATAGGTGCACAATTTAGTAGATTGGAATACTTTTAAAATTAGTTATGCATGTGACATCATAGAGTAGCTATAGCCGGTTGTTATTATTAGTTTACCAGTATATGCTACGTACCATCTATATACTCACATAATGATGTAAATTCTCATACGAACATTATGTGTGGCCATTTAGTACACAATAATAGTTATCAAGTGACAAAAGAAAGGGTTGGGTACTGGCCAAATTAACAAAGTTACAAAGCCTTGGCTCATAGTGAATTAGTACATATATACCAATTCTCTTGAATTATAGCAATAAAAGTTTCAATGTTAAACGTTTTTATCGTTATAGTAAGCATGCAGTGGTATAAACTGCTAGGCATAGAGCCAGCAGAGCTTGATGAAACTGATAGCTTCAGGTGTTTGTGTAACCATCTCCACACAGTAAGTATGTATTCGCAGAAGATGTGAATTAAGGAAATGGTATCATTACTCTTACGTATATATACTTCAACTCATGATCAATCATGTCCAATTGTCACAATAATACATACAACCACACCACTATACCACTGCTAACTCTGTGTAAATCCTAAATGAAAGTCTCTTGTTGAAATGTCAACTGTTGCATGCAAACAGTTTCTCAAAGTTTGTAATAATAGTCTCGATTAGTCTAGCATCCACAAATTGAATTTTCTAGTTAAACCATATAGCTAAGGTGTCTATAATCAATTGTTAAGTAAAAGCAAGAGTACATAATAATAAAAAATAGAGAGAGAGTCCTACTGGAATGGGTTGCTGTATATACCTACTGGAATAGACTCCCAAAATGCACTGAGTCAAGAGATGATGTAACAAGCTGTATATTAACTTAATTCACCCAACGTGTTAAATGCTTTCATTTACAACTCTATTTTTTATTATTATGTACTCTTCCATTATCTACTCTTGGTAAAAGCAAGTCCTGAAGATTAGATGACCATAAAGTATAGTACCTATTACTAACAGGTGTGCAGTCAACAATGAATTGTAGGGTACATATTACACTACTATATATGTATACAGTCAAAACAGGAATGAGGAATATCCTTAGCCAGTATCCAGTATCAGGTTATCCTTTGTCACTTGTAATGCTTATAGTGTATAGGCTGCTGCACTATGCATCTTTACATTAGCATAAACAAGTAACACCCAGTGCACTTAAAATGCAATAATAATCCATGCATGGAGTACTTAAAACTATATGCTTATGGCTATATATAGCCACAGATCAGAGTAAGGGTGAGTTGCTCTTTTATATTTATCCCATGTAACTTGCTTTTTACAAAGTAACTAGTGGACAAGTTACTAGTTTGGTCTCATTACTTTTTTCTCATGTAACTTAGTTACAGTTGGATGAGTTACTAGTTACTTTCACATGCTTGTTTGTTAACTTCTATAACATGTGTGAATGATTATTCCACTGGAAGGAATAGTACACATTATACACTTCCAATATTAGTTAATTACAAGCAAAATTAAGTGGCCATTTCAGCTCAGTTCCAACTATTGGTCTGTCTATTACACAGCCTGAATCATGGAGTACAGGTAGTACACAGAATGTATCTATACTTAATTTGGTTGTAGCTTGTGCGTATGGTTGGTGCAAAGTGTTTTGGCTTTAAGCATGATTGCTAGTAAATATAACTATTTACCTAGTGGCTACTGTAACATTTTAAAAGCCCTATCATTGATGTTCACAAACACATCACAACTTTTACCAGTTGGTAGTAGCTTTATACAACTTACATGCCAGTTGCTGAGATTGTCATGTCACATGTCCAACATCCTGTACTAACTACTACTGAACATGGAACAAAAAATATTCATCTTTATCAATGATGTGTAGTATTGTTAGTATCTCAGAGTGGAGAGAATAGCACACACAATTAATTATATATTGTATACCTACATGGTATAGTATTGTATATAAGTATGATATGTAAAATGATGTTTGAAACATTTGTTTGTAAGATTCGCTAAAATGATTATAATTAGACCACATTCATCGCATTGTCATACAATGGCACTGTAGCAAAGACGCACAGTAGCATCTCCAGCTCACAAGAGATGACTGCATGTACAACAAGACTGTGTTATGCCTCATAACTTATGACAGATCTCAAGTCACTGTAAGTGAACACAAATACGTAATAAGATCATGACAACAAGTGATTTTATGGCTGGGACACAACATGAGTAAACCTCATTGGTGTAATTACTGTACCAAAGAAATGTATTGTAAATGAAGGCTGGTTAATTATGTTTAGAATGCCCTAAACAATTATCTTCAGAAAGGCATGTCACATTCCAAAACAATGCTTTAGTGTTGCCATAACAATTACATCTTTTAGGAAATGATGTACATTCCCTGAAATGAATAATAAACATGTTACTCCTGGTCAGCATGCACTTTACACTCTTCAGATGGGGGAAAACAAATTGGTATCATCATCAGGTGATGATGAGAGGAAGCTAAGCATATACAGCGGATGCTGGGTATATATTGTTCAGTCCTCCAAGCCTATAGCAATGTTGATTCAACGTAACAGATCTTTTTCTGCCAGCAATCTGCTGGAAGGACACATACATAATCCACTTATGTAACACAACAGCATTCATTGCTATCAAGCACACAGTACACTGCTGTGTACCAACACATATAACATTAATGATGCTTTAATCAATGCTGGAGGGTGAAAATGAAATCCTTATACCATATGCAAGAATGTGAAATTGCTACTGAAGTGCTTATCAAGTTGCATAACACCCGCTCAAATAATATTATTATCAACAGGCTATAGAACAATCTTTTTGTAACACAACAACTATATTACTGGACTTGTGCAGTGATCTGGTTGTGAAGGAGCCAGTTATCTTCTTCCTGAAGAAGGCGGTGCATTCTGTTAGTGCTTACCTTGTGCATCACAGTGGTCAGCACTGAATACATGATATTAATATAGTGAAATCTTTTAACTACTCACCTGACACAATTGAGCAGAATGTGTAGTCTGAGTCTGTCTGACCAATGAAACATAGCCAACGAGTATTGAGCATAGTAGACACTGGAACTATGTATAGACTGCTATAGATAAGAAGTCTTTAAGAGGGTCTACATGCATATGGGAAAGCCATATGTTAAGGTCATAAAAATTACAACACAATTAGTATTGGCTTACCCTTTAATTTGTTCTGAAGCTATAGTAGACGGTTTCTTGATTTATTACTCCACAGGATATAACGGGTTCCTTTTATATATTATACTTTATTGGTATGTAGACCTGCATGGTGTTGACCCAACCAACCAAGTGGTCCATTAAGAGAAACCATACATTTGGTAGGTTCTTCAGTAATGAGTCAGTATGTTATGTAATATGTATAATTGAGAAGATTGATTACTAACATTCATAGTTATCAAACTGTTAGCATCTCAGAATAGTTTCTACCAGATCATGTACACCAACTCCCATGAACATGTGCACTATACATGACTTAATATGGTGAGTAGTAAATGAATAGTTCATATAGTAACAAAGGTCATGGGTCAGGTAATGGCCAAAGGAAAAAGTGATCTTAGTGACAAAAGGGTTTAGCACAGTGCTCTAGAAGACAGAGCTCTTGTTCTCATTATTATTGATGGCACACACATATATACAACTTGTGTATTATATTTGTGCTTGTTTGAGACTGTCTCCTCTGCTTCCCTACAGCAGCCGCCCATACTGTATCTTAGACTCATTTTAATTTCTTGAATGTGTCAATATAGTAATAGAAGAAGTGTCAATTTTCTTTTTAAGGAAAATACTTTTGACTGTCAGACATTGACTAGTTGAAAGCATATATATATATATATATATATATATGTCACCAGTTTCTAGAACTCCTGCAGTTTTATTTGCCATCCGGCTTTTTGTATCTGGTGTAATGGTGACACTGAATATATGACATGAGTGAATTGTTTATTACATCAATTGTTGGTAGTGGTGACATAAATAGCTATAAAAGATATAAAAGAAGTAGTATTCACAGACTATAACAGAAAACTATCCCACTACTAAAATTCCCCTGACCCAGTATATATAGCTGCTGTGTGCATGTATCAGCCGTATGACCATATCAGCCATGTTTATACAACAGATCAGTAAACATCACTGACTCTATATACCCCTTCATATGTGCTTCATTGTGTCATACTTCTCAAAAGCTTGTGTAGCCTCTCAATCATCTCTGCATGTCGGCTATGGAATGAGGTGAGCATGATCCTGAGGAAGAAATTTAAACATTAAACCATCACATATATAACTGCCCAGTAGTAATCTGTGACCATGTATCCTTACTGCTAAACAACCTTCAGCTGAACTATTCAGTGTGCACTACAACATGAAGTAAAGATCAGCTACGTCCCTTAAAGACTTAATACTGATTACCATCGCATGCCAATTTACGTGCATTACATGCAAAACTTTTTCTTGCTGACTCACAGCCAACTAAATTAAATTAGAGACACATGTCATTGTTATGTATAATGTAATGATGTGTTATAATCACCTGTATTGTGTCTTACCTGTAGTTTTATAATGTTGTACAACAAGAGTAGCACACTCCCAAAGTTTATCCTTAGGGAAATAAATCACATCCTGTGCTAGTCACATAATGAACATGCACTTATTAGACTGAAGTATGATGAACCAATAATCCTCCCACTTTATAGCTATGTATATGACTGATCAATGACATTAATTTTGTACAAAGCATACACTTCTGGCTACAGCTTCAACTTCTACTTCAAGAGCATCACCATGGTAAGTGATGTATGTGATTTGAAGAAATTTTATCTCATAAACTGGATTATTGATATCATGTCTGAAATGTTGTGATGATTGCTAGAACTTGTACTGAACTATAAAAACTATCCACACAGTACGCATATTAAAAGATTGGTGATGGCTGACTGTTCATGTCACTTGCTTGTAGTGAATCATGTATCAACCTACAAGGAGGGGAATAACCTATTCCATGCATGATGTTACACATTAGTTAATTACTTACTTTACAAAAAACTGAATATGGCTACACATCTCCTGCACTACAAAACCCCTTACTATGTATATGGTGTTAGTGCAGACACCATACTTTGTAGCTATACAAAAACCTCATCAAGTGTCTGTTTTTTTGCATAACACAAACTCTGATTATAAGGTATCATCTGCTAGTGGGAATATAACTGTATGGCAAACAAGGTTGTGCCTAACATTAAAATGAAAACCCAACAGTGAAGCTCTGATAGGAAGTGATACTGCTGACAACTAACTCTAATTTGGAGGTGACTTGTAATGGCTCATTACATTGACCACTGTTACTATAATTAGTAAGTTGAAATATTGCTGCCCCATCTACTCTATAGCTGTCACTTCCTGCCTCTTGGTAGCTGGTGTGTTACTGGTTGTTCAGCAGCTGATGTGGAGTAAACAAATATGGTATACAGTTCATGATCAGTTTATAGCAATTGTGTGCCTAATACTTTACATGTGGAACAATATCTACTTGTCCCACACGAAACAGTTACAGTGGAAACAGTAATTACCACTGATGAGTCTCTCAAGTGACAAATACAAAATTAAAGTTTCAAAACACGAGGCTATTAGCCTTCACCGGCTTGGGTGATTAGTCATACTGGCATGAGTCCCGCAGGCTAATAGCCTGCACTAGAGCACATGGGGCAACTGTGCTTTATTGCCCACAAAGAGTGCTTTATTGCACCGCAAAGAGTACTTTATTGAACGAATAAAGTTCAATAAAACACTCTTTGTGGTTGATGAAGCTGTTGGCCGGCTGAGAGTGTACTTTATGAAATTTAAAGTACACTTTTTCCTTTGATCTCGCCCATGCAAAGTTCTATAACACTAATTAAATGAAATAAATAGCACAATAATCCCTCTACTTCAGTATTGGCTCAACTTGTTATGCATGTAAAACTCCTTGATTCTATTTTAACTAACACTTCCAAAATCAGCTGATGTCATCAGTCGTGCAATTTTATCAGTAGTAAACTAATGTAGGGGCTTATCCAGAGTGATTTCCAGACTTGATAGCGAGGTATCACTGCAGGGGTATGCTGAGTGATTTTGCGGAACATCAAAATTTTCAACAGATTCATTATTTCATGGATATAAAAACTATTTTCAATAACTACTGGCTCCCTTTACCTATAAATGTCAATTTAATGACTGGTCAGATATTATAGTGACCCATTTGCAAATTATCCAATTGAAATATAATAGTCTTTAGATTTTCAAGTTAGTCATAATCTACATTTACATTATTCTTTCAATATATACCCATTCCCTGAAAGCTTGTGTAGAAGACAGCTGAACTTAGCCTTGACCTGTTGAATGTTGAAAAAATCCCAGACCAGGTAGTAGCTTGATTACCAGACAACTTGTAATGTAGACAAGTACCTAATTAGGAGCCATACAACAACCTGGGATCTGTATGGAATTCCCTATGCATTCAACCAATACACAGCTACATTACAATGATCACAACAATGATGACTTAAGAAACAACTATGGGAATTGCTATAGGTGTTATGAGTGAAGCCTACACAACTGTAGTTAAATGTGTTAAGAAAACATAAAGAATCAAATCCATAGGAAGACATGACTGTCACAAAATACTACTTTCCAAAAAATAGTTATTAGCATTGTTACAACGATATGTACAGTACTAGTATGCCCATTAAAAATGGTAATAAAGCTTTTAGTGCACTTTTTGATCACAAGGCCTAGTAAAGCCATACAGCCCACATTTTGAAGAGAGCAAAGGGAGAGCCTTGTTGTAGTGCATCATACATACATTCTATAATTGCTGGTATAGGGGATAGATACTGCCCACCGAGGTATGCTTTGAATGAGTCAATGATATAACATAACATCTAATATAGGCACACAATAACAAAATACATAAAACAGAGCATAATTATGCAAGACATATAAGATAAAACAAATTCTATCATACAGTACTGTACTGTATAGTAGGGATCATCATGAGGTTTGGGCTACAATATCACCCAATAAACAGCCTCAGGTTTCCTTCAAAACAGCTTGGCAGTACTAGTATTGGTTAAGCATACCCAAAGCCCAAACCTGCCTTCAAAGTGACCCCAAACCTTTCTCCTATGGAATTTTAAAAGTTCTACTAACTAACTGATGTCAGCCAAGCATAACTCAACTTAGTCTAGCTAATATATATGGTTTATGCTATGGGGCTTGATTTCTTCACTGTTCAGTGTTGCTTCAGCCTGAGATGTGCCTTTTGATTTGTGGTAATACACAGTGGCTTCGGCACAAGCTGGCTGTTATGAGAACCATCCATAATTTCTGTATAGTGAGTGGATTGATTGCATAGGCCCTTCTCCTACTGTTCTTTGTAATGCTGTAAAATGGGTTGAACATGTGTACCTGAAAACGAAGTGGAATAGTCATTCACTTCCCAGTATATAGTTGGGGCACAGTTTAATCACAATTTTTGTAGTGACTGGATTGATTGTAGAGGCACTTCTTACACTGTTCTTCATTTGTAATGCTTTATAATGGGTGGAACAAAGCTAAAAACGTTACGTATGACTGGTGATATTCTTTCTTTTGATGCACATGTAGTATGCATGGTTCAGCAGTGATTATTACAAAAAGTAAACAAACAAGTATAAGGAAAATATAGAAATTTTATATTTGTAGGGTAAAAAGCAAGGAAACAAGGAAACAAGGAAGGCACACCTGCAGCTATGCTAGTGGACATTTAATCTCTTACCTTATACTTGTTTGTTTACTTTTTGTAATAATCACTACATCAGTCATGAGTCTGAATATGATAAATACGAATTAAATGTCCACTAGTATACATATATCTCCAGGTGCAGATGACTTCCCTTGTTCCTTGCCTTTTATTTCTATGATACTCAAATATAAATTATTCCTTATACTGTACCATGATGCTAAGAAAAACCTTTCGAAAGACAACATACAGTGAACTGCTGGTGATCCAAATACCAGTTGCTGTTTGATCTGAAGGGAGAGTTGTACTGTACATTTTATGATTCTGCTTTGGATGTCTTCACTGAGGTACACATGTTCTTAATCAGTCAATGATGAGCATATTGTAGTGTATACTATTTATTTATAATACCAAATTTTAGCAATCACCATGCATGCAGGACATGGTAAGGATAAAACAATATGTAATCCTGTGCCACATACAGTAACAACAATGACCTAATAACAAGAGTCACATTTAGTGGTCACTATACATGTGAAACCTTGCTAGCATCACAATGGAGTGATGTGTAGATAGACATTAGAAATGTGATGAAGTGGGTTAATATGATGGAGTGATCCATCTGAATTAGACAATGAAACTAAAGGAAGGAAAAGTCTTACAGAAGGTCTGGAAAAGCCACAAGTTAAGGCTATAAAAATCATAACACACCTAATATGAGTTTACCATCCTTTGACTGTAGTTGGTTGATGGTATAGTCCCCAATCACTTTACAGGATACTACAGGTTCCTGTTTAACAACGAGATTGTACTATCACCTGGCAGCTATATCCAACTTCACGTCTTCAATGTGTTAACTATATAATAAGGATAGGTTCTCTAAAATACCTTCATACCAATATGTATATTGACAAACACAAATAGAGCGGAATACTCAAGTTATGTAAACTGTTGATAAAACATCACAGAGCAGCCAGTTGTTCCCAGTACTACCCCTACGCCACCACATATACTGATGTACATTCTGTGAGGTCATTTAGTAGATATGCAATAATAGTTATCAAGTGACAAAAGAAAAGAGTTGGATAATGGCCACTTGGCTCATAGGGAATCAGTATAAATTTACTAATGCCCCTGTTGAGAATGCTTATAGCAGAATGTTATCCTTGTAGGAAGAAGTAGTGAAGCTGCACTTGATGAAGCTGATAGCTTGTGAAGTATTAGAGTGCTTGTCATCTTCAGTCTTCATGTACTTTCCCCACACTATAAATATGAACACAAGGTATTGTCACATCAAATATAGGAAGTGACACAATTATTCACAGATTATAAGAAGGAAGTGGTATTGTAAATCTTAACCTAGATGAAACGTGATTGTCACAATAACCACAACTATCAACTGTTGTGGTCAATTTCTTTCAGTATAGTCTCAACCAGCATCTGCATACTAGTACTGAATTTTCTGGTACAGTGACAATAAGTTATGAAGAAGAAATAACGTTAGATAACCACCAAGTTTACTATGACAGGTGTGCTGTTAACAATTGGGTACACATTACACCAGTCATAACAGAATGTTATAAAGAACAAGGAACTTCCTCAACCAGTGTCCATTATCCTTGATCACTTGTATAGGTTGCTACACTATGTACCCTTAATTGATAAACAGATAACAACTAGAGCACTTAAAATGCAATAATAGTGTTACTTGTTGCATGGGTATAGAGTCAAAGGGACATAATAATATATTCTATAGGCCATGCACACATCATTATAACTTTAGAGTAATCACATGGAAGAAGTGATACATGATGTTAACTTATACTTATTACACCCACGTATACTTAACCATGGAGTACTTATAACTGTACACTAACCATACAAAAGATGCTAATGTAGTGCATGAACTGGAAGCTCACTGTGCATCCTGTTGTAGCTGGTTATCATCATTAGAATACATTGATGTGAATGTTATACTGACTCTAAGCATGATCTTCAGGCTATTCAAATACTACATTATGGTAATAGACTTAATTGCTACTGTAACACAAGAAAAGGGTTAGTTTACAAATCCATACAAGTAAAAATTATGTTGGGGTCTGGATTAAGCTGTATCAAGACACACGGTAGTGTGTCGTGTGGCCCAAGAAGCCGGCGCGTAACACCCGTGAGTATATTGACAGGAAGAAAGAAAACGCAATTTTCGCACCTACGTAGCTCTGTGCTTCCTTGATGAAACAAGACGATTTTTGCTGTGGACATGCCGCAGCACTCTACATTCCAAATTTGAGCGAAATCGCTTCTTGCGTTCCCGAGAAATGCGACTTCAAAAATTGGCTCAGTTTCTTCGTTTTTTCTTCTTATTTTTCTTTTTCTTGTCGCACACTTACAAAAACTGCTATAAAACTCGAACGCCATATCCGATTACCTTGAAATTTGGCACACAGAAGGGAGATATAAAGGCGCATCTCGGTACCAGCTTTGGCTGGAATACGATAAACAGGCAAAGAGTTATGAGCGATTATTCACGAAAAATAACACCAATATGTTGTCACGCCTACAGGGTAAACCACGTATGGGAAGAAGCTGAAAATCGGTGGGTGAATAGGTTAACTATTGAACCTCAAACCTTTTGTGGTTTGAAAGAAATCGAACTAAAAACCAGGAAGATACAACGAAAAAACCAACAGTGTGTAACAATTACGCCATCGAGATCAGCTAATAAAAAAACGACTGCTTGCCACGCCTACCAGATAAACCGCTTGGGGTAATGCTTTGAAAATCGTTGTACAGATGGAGTAATCATCTTAGAAAGGCTCATCAATGGTGTAGAAGAATCATACTTAAAGCCACGGAGTTATAACACGAAATCCAACTTGGTGCAGCAAGTGCGAGATCGAGATACTCTAATAGAGCAGTCATCCTAATATAGAGCAGTCACCCTGAAGAGAATTCAAGAAATCAGCTAGAAATAAGAAACCTGTATAGAGATCAGCTACACACAAGTCACCCTGTAGAGAGATCAGCTAGAAGAAGTTACCTTGTAGGGAGTTCATGCAACTATGGAAAGAGATAGTTCAGCTAGAAAAAATCACCTTGTAGAGTTCAGCTACAAAGAAACCACCATGTAGAGAGTTCAGCTACAAACAAATCGCCCTGTGGAGAGATCAATAGAAGAAGTTACCTTGCAGAGAGTTCAGCTACAAAGAAACCATCATGTAGAGAGTTCAGCTACAAACAAATCTCCCTGTAGAGAGATCAGCTAGAAGAAGTTAACTTGTAGAGAGTTCAGCTACAAAGAAACCATCATTTAGAAAGTTCAGCTTCAAACAAATCACCTGTAGAGAGTTCAGCTACAAACAAATCTCCCTGTAGAGAGATCAGTTAGAAGAAGTTACCTTGTAGAGAGTGAAGCTACAAACAAATCACCCTATTGAAAGATCAGCTAGAAGAAGTCACCTTGTAGAAAGTTCAGTTACAAAGAAACCACCGTGTAGAGAGTTCAGCTACAAACTAGTCACCTTGTAGAGACATCAGCTAGAAAAGTTATCTTGTAGAGAGTTCAGCTACAAAGAAACCATTCTGTAAAGAGCTCAGCTGCAAACAAATCACCTGTACAGAATTCAGCTACAAACAAATCACCCTGTAGAGAGATCAGCTAGAAGAAATTACCTTGTAGATAGTTCAGCTACAAACAAATCACCCTGTAGAAAGATCAGTTAGAAGAAGTTACTTTGTAGAGAGTTCAGCTACAAAGAAACCATTTTGTAAAGAGCTCAGCTGCAAACAAATCACCTGTACAGAATTCAGCTACAAACAAATCACCCTGTACAGAGACCAGCTAGAAGAAATTACCTTGTAGATAGTTCAGTTACAAACAAATCACCCTGTAGAAAGATCAGTTAGAAGAAGTTACTTTGTAGAGAGTTCAGCTACAAAAAAACCATTTTGTAAAGAGCTCAGCTGCAAACAAATCACCTGTACAGAATTCAGCTACGAACAAATCACCCTGTAAAGAGATCAGCTAGAAGAAGTTACCTTGTAGATAGTTCAGCTACAAACAAATCTCCCTGTAGAGAGATCAGCTAGAAGAAATTACCTTGTAGAGAGTTCAGCTACAAAGAAACCATCATGTAGAGAGTTCAGCTGCAAAGAAATCACCACTGCCCAAATTTCAAGGCAATAGCTCTTTCCAATCTGAAGTTATCAATTGTCAAAGTTGGCAAATTGGATGTGTGTGGAAGGCCCCTTTTCGCAAATCCGGTCACATATGTATTATATATATAATTTGTACATTTACTGATAAAATATTTAAAGTACATCTACTTCATCTTTTCTTCTTCCTATAGTAAAGAAAAAAAACATAGGTTTAAAAAGTCCTAAAGCTGGCCTATGGGCCGGCTTTGGGGTATACAAATACAAAAAGAAATGAAATCTAATCCAAAACAGCCAAGCTGTAAAAAAAGTGTGCGGCCCTCAGAAAGGCTATGGTGAAAAAAGATTTGAAATCCAAGGTGGCGGCCAAGAAATGGCTGTGATGGTAGATTAATGGTAAAAATTTTAATAACGACAATTCAGGTGAATTTTTGTGCCACTTCACAAAATTTACCTGAATTGTCATTATTAAAATTTTTACCATTAACCTACCATCACAGCCATTTCTTGGCCGCCACCTTGGATTTCACATCTTTTTTCACCATAGCCTTTCTGAGGGCCGCACACTTTTTTTACAGCTTGGCTGTTTTGGATTAGATGTAAATATCTTGAATTTGTGTTGTTAGTCATCAACGATGCTATGTACTATACAATAGGTTGATGGGACTGAAAGCTGAGAAGGATTGTGTTATTTGTGACCATACACTACATGTTAGATCATATCCTTCTCCCACCACTTTACTACATATGTGCTTGAGTACACTCACGTGTAAAATCAATTCTCCATCTTTGTTTATTGTTTTAAAATAATTACTTTGTCTGCTTATAGACTTAGAGACATGAGGTGAGGTTCGTAATTTCATTTAGAGACTGGTCACTTGGTGACCAGATTGTAGAGGAACGATACATTATGTCTCCTTATCCCACTGTCTCTCCATATACGCTCACAAATATCAAGCATGCAGCTCATCAAATGATATTGAGGCTCTTCCAAAAGAGGGGCTCCAAAGAACCCCCCTCCCCACATGGAAATGATGCTGCCTATTTGTGCCCCCATTATGTATTACTCACCATCAAATACATGCACACTGCAATAGACTGCAGTTTTGCATGAAAATTGAATGTGTGTTTTAGTGGTGTAGCTATCTTATGTGCAAGTCAACTCTGATGGGATTTTATGTCACCACAGCACTTTCTAGGCCTCATGCTTTACATACATCTATTATAGAGAAAAACAGTATGCTCAAATACTCTAATAGAGCAATCAGCTATAGTGTTTGATTAAGCTTTATTCTGCATAGCTAATGTACCTCAATAAAGATATAGGGTCTGAAATCATTCAACAACACAACTCAATTTATGTAAATTATAGTTTGACTCATGCAAAAGTGATATGTAGTTATGTTAGAAATTCACTATACATGAGGTTCATTCATGCATAACAGCCAGCACAATAACTGAGGTAGTAGCTACCATAAAGTCGGTGTTTGACAAATTTGATGTGATAAAAGTTTGTTGAATTTGTTAGTAACTAATACAGATTTGTAGTTGGATGGACAATTTGAAGATTTTATTTTAGTTTGGCAAAACACCACTTACTCGCCAAACTTTAAGTAAATTAACACTCAGCAAAAACTCTTCCTGCCGGCAGAACTATGCTGCAGGAATCTAATACACTATCTTAGCTTATTGTATACATTTGAGGAAGGAACATCCTTTCAGGGTGCATGCATGCATGCTATGTCAGTGTATGAGTATTCTGGTAACTTCTTAAAGTTAACAGGTCCACATACAGTACACTTGTTTAATGTTTGCGGCGGGATCACCAGTAGAGCCACACATTGGCTGACTGGTATAGTAAACCGCATTAAGTGACATTCATATCATATATCACAAACTGGCTCTTACCCTGACTCCAACATAAGTATGTACTGCATGTAATGGTTCTCTGTGTGTAGCTCTAAGCATAATTGCAGAAACATAAAAAGAACATGTTTCTAGAAAGTGCATGAGTGTGTTTATTAGAACTTGCGTTGCTGCAGGATGTAATCATGGAGCACATACAGACAAGCCCTTGAATGTCTGGCACAACTTACCATGGAGCCAAATGCTGGACTATTTAAACAAGCTATTAACAAAATAAGCGAATTACCTTACGCCAAACTTTACGGTACCTATTCTGTCTTTCAGTTTTGTTGCAATCACCTGTAGGATGACAGTTCAGCAAAATGCAGTACTAATCATTTACTAACACAATTATTGCCAATTGCTTTAATTTGTTGTCCATACAATTGCAAATTATATTATTTAGAGCTTTTTGCATTGCTCACTTTATAACTACGGTATCTACAGTTGCAGCTTGACTTGATCACTGATACTTTGCCATCCATATGTGATGATTGTGATCCTTTACCATTGAATGCCACCTGCAACTCACTGTAGATAGCTACATCTTACACTGACCACCATTCTAAACACTGGACAGACGGGACTTGTCCTATATTGACATTAGTCTTGTCCTATTCCTTCAGGGTGTGGCATATATAATTGTGTACGTGGGTAATCTATGGGTGTGGTGACCTTAGGCTCGTCCCTAGCCTCGATCACGCAAAGACCATCGCCTGATAGAGCTTGGGCGGCGGGGGCTGACCTTTGATGACTGCAATCGAAACCTCACAGGATGCGGTTTGAATCCTAACAAGCACATCCGGGCACTCCAGTACTTATAACCTTCGAAAGCGAGAAATGCACATTCGAGAAAAAAGCTTTCAGGTTACGCACGAGTTCTTTAGCTACTTTGTAATAACGGTGATGGATGCCTACGGTGATCTGCAGTTATCCAGCGACTTCATATGCCAAAGAGGTGATCTTACTACTACAGAGGCGATCCTCTGCAAACGAATCAAAGACCTCACGAAGGAGCGAGACGAACTCGTTAGTGAAGAAAGAGAGCTGAAAATGGCTGTGAAGCAAAGAAAAGAAAATGTAAAGAATATCCGAGCACGAGTAAAGTCAGTTCTCAACCATCCAAAGACAATCGCTACTGAACTAACTCCACTCGACACTTTGGAGAAGAGAAAACGAAACGTCAGTGCCAGTCTAACAGTTCTGGGAAGACAACTAGTTACATTAGATCAACAGATCATTGATGCTCGAGATCAAAGCATAGCTGAAATGGAACACAAGAGATCCCTAACAGACTCTAAACAATCTAGCTCAACCAGCTCCATCACCTCATGTCAGATCACTCTACAACTAGTCGACTGAACACTTCATTATTAAATCTTTTTAACAATAACTTAGCTGTATCGCAATCGCCATGTAAATATTGTTTATCTTCATTTTGTACTGTAGTAAGGTTATACGATTTATTTATGTACCAATTAAGAAACTAATTATTAAAACATCTGAATAATTTAATATATCATCAATATCACAATGACAAAATTGGCCACTATCCAACAGTAATTAAACTGTTATTGAGCCATCTCTGCAGCTGGTAAGGAACAGTTCTGCAGTCAGGACTTGCTGAGAATGTAAAGTTTCCCAGGTTGTAAACACCAGGTTGCGTGAAGCATGCCTGAATGTTCACTGATGTTGTTGAGTGTTTATCAATTCTAAGATGTTTACGACAGAGTCCAGCCCAACAAAATCCTTGTGATAACTGTTGGAAGGAGTTGACTTTGCTGCTGGTGGAACTAGACACACAAGAAATTGTATACAGTTTTGTTAGGTAACAAATTACATTGCAAATGAATACGAATAACTACCAGCTACCATATCAGGGAAAATCAGTTCTTACCTTTTAGTGGTATCTTGAGCAGTGAAGTCTAGTAATACATCCATCATACAATGACTACAATTGTGTAGGAGTACTTGAATGGTAATTGTGCAGATTCTATAACAGCATACCAACATACTATAACAGACTTGTGTAACATAATCCATGAATTTCAGACCAGCAGAAGATTTTATACAGATACACAAAAATTCCTCAAGAGAACGATTAACCCTTAAATCCGCAGCTGTTTTATAAAATGCAAGCACTGAAAACGCATAATCCAGTAAACTGGATCGCATGCATGCCTTGTAAAACTAAAGTCTATAACACAAAAACTGTTAAAGCTATCTAAAAACAACACACACCATCGTACTCACCGTTAAATTTTGGTTTGAATGGTCTCATACTTCGTTGGGTCTTTCCAACCCAGAGATACTCGCTTCGCTTTGAAAGAGTTAAAGAACTATCCATCCGTCTTCCTTCTTGACATAACGATGTTATGCGGGTTTAAGGGTTAAAACTTTATTTCAATGTACACAGGAAGATAAAAAATTAATGCAGATGGTAACAACATGATAACCTAACAACCAGGATACTCTTGTCAACAACATTAGTTATAAACTCGAAGTCTTTAAATGTATTAATATGTCATCCCTTGGAGACGCGATATGATTTTTTTTTTTTTTTTTTTTGCAGACTGTATATTTCTCGGGTAAACACTTTGTCAGGATTTTTTGTTTTAAATTTCACATAAAAATTATGATTGCTCGATTTGTTCTTGATCACATGGCTACTGGTTACTTCAAGCATCACACTGCTCACTAAAGCCAGGAGCTTATAAGCACTGAATTGCAGTGCTTATGACCTCCTGCTAATTCACGTCTAACTCTATAGTCTTGCAGTATGCCAGTTTCTTTTGTGAGCCACGCACACTTTAATATCGGGAATGCATGATACTGTTTGTAAGCATATATGTGGAGCCACACTAATTTATCAGACCATATTGCAATACTGTAGACAGAGATGCAGGTGTTAATACTTCTCAGTGTACATCATGTGGTCTTGTAAGCCTGATCTATAATGGACAGACATCTAAAACCAGTCGCTGAAATACGGAAACAAATAAAATAAAGAAAACAAAACATACTGCTAAGTTTCTAAATCTATGACATCAGTATTCAGTAATTCACAGAAAGGGCACACAAGATGCAAGAAGACCAGGAAGTACAATATAACACTTGATATGCGTACGAAAAATACATTGGGGGTGTCAAGAGGCCAATATAGCACTTGGCTTCGCCTTGTACTGTATTGACCTCTTGACACGCCCCTTCATGCTGTACTTTCCGTATACAGAGTGATGGTAATATAGTACATTATATACCTGTTATACCTGTTAGCAGTGAAGTCATGAGGATAATGACTGGAATGCTGCAGTGATAGTTTGACACAATCTGGTCCTTCCAGTGAGGTATTAGTTGCTGTTAATGGTCTCTGTATAGTATAAGAGCTGTAGTTGATGTGTAGTACATGTGGACTATATTTACCTGTTCACTAGTACTAGCAGCTACTGGTATTGATAAATGTTGTTGTCCATAGCTGTACTTTGAACCTTGAGTTGTTGGCAGCAATGCCTGAAATACAGGGTAGACATCATACTTCCTTACTACAGTAAACTGTTTTACCTGCCAGAATATGATCAGGGCTAAGTGAGAGGTGTTAGCCATTTTGTTACTGTCCACTACTGGCCAACTATTGTCTTGTGTCTGCATATTTGATGATTTCTTGTGACATAATTGATTGCATGATGTTGAGGCAAAGAACAAATCACACACTGGAGGCTTTCCAGTAAGCACCTAAGGAACAAATTACAGGTGATGGTACAATGATATTGTTTTATACTAAAAGTGGTAGGCGTTGTACAGTCAACCATGTAGAACATACAATACACAATAGGACATGTACTACTCTACTAACACCATCACACCTTGGTTTGACCTAGAGGCACATCAGAGAACACTATATTATTCTCATCACTTCTGGTGGGATCATCATCAGAGACCCTCATCACCTTCAAGTGTAGCAGTGCAGCCATACCAGGCAGCAAGCTGATAATCCCTGTACAGGTGATAAACAACACATGCTGTGGTTGATGAATGATTATCACTAAGGAAATAACACTAAACTGTGAAAAGGGAATTACCCTCTTACATAGCTGTGTGGACACCATTACAACACTTCCTGGTTTCATACTAAAGTTGATATCTCAACATTTTGGGAACACACAAAGACTAAAAGTAGTTTGTACAAAATTAAAGCAACACAATAACTATCAAGAGAAGTAAGCATAATCTTCAAATGTGTGGTAAGCACAATCTATTACAGTACCACCACACAGTTTGTCACACATGGATACACGGCCACACCATATAAGGGCATATAACTTCACAAAAACCAGTCAGTTGTAGAAATAATAAATAACAATCATTACCCCTACTGTTACTCCTGATAAATACCAATCCAAAGTTGGTAAATAAATTTTTATTATTATCAGCTAAGAGGTACCAATAGCATTACCAATATCATCTTATATGGATAAGAGTTGATCAACCCGATCACATTGTTAACCATTAATGAACAGTAATTATCACTGAACACTTTATTTATTATCACCTTGATGTTTATCACAACGTTGGATCATCCACTGGTGACTGGCACATGTCACTTGAAGAATTCTTATCTCACGAACTGTAACATTATCATTTGAAATCTGTGTAGTGATAAACTGTAGTATTTGAAATGTTTCAAAAAATAAACTTCTTTCTGTGATTAACTACCATATAGCTTATATATTTTAAGGAAGAATTTATTAATTTATTATTGCTGATTTCGAGGCTTGGGCCGGGGGTTCAGTGAAAAAATTTTACTTGACCTCTACGTAATCTAATACACTTGCAAATCTGCAAAAAATTTAAATTAGGTAACACTGCTCAACCTCAAAAAATTGTCTCTCGAAATATTCAGGCTGTATGCGTAACCTTATAAGCAAGAGGTCTTAATATTATGAACTTGTGACGTTATATTGTGTTTACAAAATGCAGGCCAATCACAAATTCCTCCAAGGAAGTACCTGACACTTGTTCTCCATTTCTAGTGAAACCACAAAACTATCCAAACTGAAGTTGTCTTCATTGCTGTGACAAGGTTGGTGACTGGCTGACTGTGTCATTGTCACATGTAGTGAGTCATGTACTGTCAACCTACAACTCTGCTCCACCACTCTGTGACTATATGGAGGACAGCAAGGGGAATAACCTATATTACCATGACATTCAGTACACACAAAACAAGTCCCATAAACAAACTGATTAGGCAGCTTTAGTGTGGTGTCAACACAAACAACAACATCAGATCAGCCAATATGCTAAGAAAATAAAGTCTCAAGTCTGTTAGCTAACCAGCTACTCAATAGGTAATATTATCAATTGATTAACAATTAACATGGAGGCATCCTGTAAAGTTAGATCACAAACCCATCACTGTTTCTGCCAACTATGCAGTAGCCAACAGTCTACAGTACAGTAGGGACTAGCTAAGGCAATAAAAACAAATTCCAAACAAGCATGTTGAAAACCCAACAGTACAGGTTGGGAATGGAAGTGATACTGCTGACCAGAGCTACTACAAGTAAAATAATATGTTCCCAACAATCTACACACACAGGTACTAAAATGGCTCTTTGAACTGTGAAGAGTTCCAAAAAGTAAAACATTTATAAGCAAAGTACCAAAGTATCACAATAAACACAGTGTTGTGAATATGCACATACAAGATGGTATCTGCTGCTGACAACTCACTCTAGTTTGGAGGTGACTTGTAGTGGCTCGTAATAATACAACATGTCAAAGTTATGTTGGCCACTGTTACTAGGAGCTTGTAGTAACATTGAGAGTTGAAGTTTTTGTCCTGGTAACAACTTGTCATCAGGTAATGGTATATTTTTCCACTCCGTCACTTCCTGCCTCTTGATGGTAGCAGGTGTGTTACCGGTTATGGCTTGTTCGGCAACTGATGTGGAGTATATCGTGCTCTTTGTCGTCTCTGATCCCTGCAGGAACAAGACAATACATTTGGCATGTAGCTAATGTTATAGGAACCACAAGGTCTGATAGGAAGACAAAAGGGATCTTTAGATAAGAAGTAAACTACACAATCCACATTTCAATATACAATTAAGGCTGTTTGAAGGAACTGTCACACATCAAAAGCATACATTACCCCTACCCCACTTATGGTAGTGTATACAGGAACATCCTGGCAGAAGGAAGCAATACATATGACCAATAAACTGTCATTGATTCTGTAATGGGCTCACACAAGAAGAATGCAACAGTTTGTAAACAACAGACATGACATATGTGACTGTCTCAGCAAAAACCCATCTAGTTCGCACAAGCATGCGTATTGAAAAATCGAAATTAAAAATAATTCGTAAAATTATGCATGCTACAAGAAAAAATATGCAAGTTTCTATTGGACAAAGAAGGAAGATTCAAATTGATTAACACTATACACTATCTTATTCGCCTACTCATGGGGAGTTCGAAAATCTTTGTTTCATTTTTGTAGTCCCAATGGTTTGTGTGTTACATGTGTTTGTTTACAATGCGGTAGATGTAAACAAAATATTCGCCATTTCTTCAACAAAACCGCCTTCATACGCCTATGTGCAAGTGACTGCAAGGCTAAAACTATACCTTGGATGATCTGCCAATCCATGGCGAACATTGTAAGCCAAATTTCAACTTTGTAGACAAATCTAAACGGAAGTTATGGCTGTGAATGCAAGTGCCTGTAGTTTATTTTTAGTATAGTCACTGTACAAATCGATTTCCTTGTTCTTCCTACCTTCTAGCGCTGTAATTCCAAAACTACTTACCACAGAAGGCTGAAACTTTGGTGAACCATTCCTTGGACAACGCAGAAAAAATTCGGAGGTTGTGCAAACTAGACGGGTTTTCGCTGAAATGGTCACATATGATACAGACAGCAAAGCTGTAGTGTACATCCTAAAATTGTTCAAATACTGAGATACACCTAATAAACTGAACAGATTTCACTAACTTGGAATTTAGTGATATCACAATGTACTAAGCTTTTAGAGTGCCAAATATGGTAATTATCATAACTGATACCTTTGTTTACAAAGATAGTAGTTCTGAAGTATACAGGATTTCAGAACTACTCTAGCCTAGAAAAGAATATCTAAATATAGACGGGAGGTGTCTGGCAAGTCTGAATGACTCTTTGAAGTATACAACAATAAGTAGTAGCTCTGAAGCGTACAATATTGTACTTTGCGTGGGAGGATCAAAGTCATACAGTACTAATTAGCTGCGTAACTGTACTGTATGAGTGTTAATTGGGCAAATACAGCACATCAAATACAGTAGTTACGCGTAGAATTTATTTAAGGAATGTTACGAAAACAACCCAGTAAATCATTAAAACAAGCCAAACTAATCCTACCCGTTTGTTTTACGGCTAGAAATAGATATATAAACACTTACTGATCGTCTGATCACAAAGCTATTTAAACATGACTCCACTAAGACAGCACGATTGATCACTTGTGTGACATTGTAAATTGCTAAAACTAGCCAAACTAATCCTATTAGTTTGTTCTACGACTAGAAGTAGATTATACAAACACTTAACTAATATCCTGATCACCAAAAATTGTAGTGGTTTGAGTACTAGAGAAAATCACTCCAAGCCAGATGACCAGGAAGTACAATATAACACTTAAAGCACCGCCTATGCTTTGTGTGTACGAAAAATACAGCACTCGGGGGTGTCTCGAGGTAAATTCAACACTTGGCTTCACCTCGTGCTGTATTAGCCTCTCTACATGCCCCCTCATGCTGTATTTTCCGTACACACGCGCGGCGATGCTGTAACTATAATGTATATGCTAGTCTCTGGTCACCTCACCTATTGGAATAAATAATGATGTCTTTAATCTGCTTCATTTCATTGGTGGAATCATGGTTACAGTGTATCACAGTATGTGAATGTGCAAAACGTAAAGAACTCATGAAATTTGATGAACAATAAGTGAAGCCATTCATTCACAGTTTGGAGTAGACAATTAACACATAACACATGTAGTTGCCAAGTAGACTGAAATATGATAACTAATCTAATGTTTTACCTCAGGCAACCTCGTTACATCACAACTTTAATAAAAACTTAGGTAGTAACAATATTGTTAGTGACAATTAAAGATTAGCATCAGTCAGTGCATCAAATCATAGGATACAGGTACTTGTCATGCAATTCTGCACATATTGATATGAGAAATGTCTAGTGTATGCAGTCAAATGGCTAGTTACTGTGGCAAGTTACTGTGGCAAATCCATGCCTACAAATTGAACTGAACAGCATCATGAATGCGTGTATGTTTTCAATTATAGAACTGCAAACTTTACCTCGCAGGTAAAGAACAGCTTTTTCCAAATATATGCTGACTGTTCTGCTTGCGATGACAATAACACCAATAGAGACCATAGTGGTCAACAGTGTTACATTTAAGTGAATATTTGTTACTCATCCCTGAGTACTGAAGGTACATGATCTGTTAATATAATGCAACTCCTTGTTCCTGTGATACAGTTAAGAGGTTGATAAAAAGCATGGCATTAGAGGGTGCTTTTAATATGCAATTGCTAGCACAATTAAGGCTTGGGGGGTTTACGACTGCAGCCCCATGTTACAGAATAACACTTCCAAAGGAACCTTCCCTATGCTGTTCAAAACTCACTATACACAACTTCATAACAATGGATACAGCATTCATACTCCACATCCTTCTGTATAAACAGGTAACCACTATTAACAGTTCAGTTATACCATTAATGTCATGTCCTAATAAGGGCATGTATTAGGTGCAGCATTGACCACCTTTAATATGAATGAATAACATATGGTGAGTAATTGATACAACATATATATTGTCATCCCAGCATACCAATCCCATGTGTAGATAATAGCAGGTATAAATGGGCCAAACAATCACAATCGGATTAACCATATGTCGTAATCTCTGAGACAAGGCAATCAAACCACATTGGATATATCATGTCCCAAGAAGCCATTTAATTGATTTACTTCTGTCATTCTGTCAAGTTACACAACTTTTTGTCAACATATTGCAGGGTTGCAGTATCATGACCATGGTAAAAAAGTCAGTGAAGCAAGTCAATCATACCAAGATCCAAATGGCTTTCATTGTACCTGATTGGCTTGATGAAGCCTTGTATGTGCTACAAGGTTGCGTCACAAAACACACTTGTACACATGGTCTACTGTCAAGTTGGCACTCAATGAACAGTACTGGTCAAAGACAAAGCTAGCCACATGGTAGCTGATATAACACCATCAAGGCTATAACATGTCCTCAATTGTACAGAACAATTACATTGTAACACTAGTAATGATTAACTCAATGGTCAGCCCACCAGTAATGATTCAGGTAACATTAACTGGCAACTAAACATCTCAGAAATGTGATGGACAAAGTCCAATGTTAAGAAGACAGGCAAAAAGAAATGTCACAAAATCGCTACATTTCAAATTAAGTTTACCAAATGTGTACTGTCACAATAATTTGATTTGCACAAGCAATACATTGAGAAAAAAATTGGTGATATTATGCATGCTACAAAGAAAAAAACTATTACTTTTCTAAGTAATAGAACTAGTAACTTCCTTTGTAAATAACTAGGAACAACTGTCCACTAGCAACTAGTTACCATAGATACATGGCTGCTTAGCAACCATTTTGCACCATACATACATCAAATACAACACAGGGTTGATTTGCTAATTCACGGTGAACATTTTCAAATCCCAGCTCTGTTGGCAGGTCATTGCTGAGATGGTCACATTTAATGTCCAACTCAAGGAATGCAACAACATTATAACAGGAGAGAATTGTATAATTAAGTAGTTGTTTTTATTTTTATTTTACTCCTCTTTTCATTACTTGAAGACATGGTCTCTTAAAGGATTGTTGTTACAGCAGTAATGAACAATGGTCGTTAACACAAACATTACAGCTCAACTATTCAGATGATACTTTGTTAGGGACAGCACACAAATCAGGGGTACCAACCTGTTCTACTATCATGAGGTGATGGTGGGACGAGGCCAGTCGTAGACGGTGTAGTGGTTCTTGCCCAAAGTTCTCCAATTCTAGTGACACCCGACAAATCTCTCCTGCCAGCAGAGAGTGAGGGAAGCCACATATGCCCACCTACAGTAATGATCACACAGCAATACCATAGTGTTAGAGATGGTACACTACGGGAAGTGTTGCTATGTTATGTCACACTCACCCTTGTTATGTTTTGTAATGAGCTAAATTCGGGAAGCAATAAAACCCGGAATACGGAATAACGGAACAGCGGAATAAGCGAAAATTACATTCTTAATATTTTACTACTATATATACAGTCTATAGCATTTATACAATACTCACCTCGTAGCAATTCCACAGAGAATCACTAAGGCGATCCTCAGGGCGATCTTTAAATAGAACTAGCACAAAACTAACCACTCTAGAATAATCTAACTAAGCTAAAATACTTTCTAATACACTTTACTACAAAATTGCTACAACACTATAAGTTCTTTCTGCTACAGCTACTTATACCAGCCATCACACACGAGTAACTGCCCGAATTTATTAGAATCAAGCTGCACAAAGTGATGTCAGCTAAATACAGCACTTAACCTTTTGAATTTACATTAAGCTTGTTTGGCGATGGATAACTAACAGGTTAACCAAAGTAGATTATTTCAGAGAAGACTTCTTAGGATGGAATGTTGTCACTAATAAATTCGGGCAGTTACTCGTGTGTGATGGCTGGTATAAGTAGCTGTAGCAGAAAGAACTTATAGTGTTGTAGCGGTTTTGTAGTAAAGTGTATTAGAAAGTATTTTAGCTTAGTTAGATTATTCTAGAGTGGTTAGTTTTGTGCTAGTTCTATTTAAAGATCGCCCTGAGGATCGCCTTAGTGGAATTGCTACGAGGTGAGTATTGTATAAATGCTATAGACTGTATATATAGTAGTAAAATATTAAGAATGTAATTTTCGCTTATTCCGTTATTCCGCTGTTCCGTATTCCGGGTTTTACTGCTTCCCGCTAAATTCTGGGTAAGGATAAGATCTACTGATAACCACATTCCATAAAAACCATGGGAAACCCTACACATTTTCTGGTGGAGTATTATCACTTACACACAATATAGCTATCAACCCTAGTAGTCTAGTCAATCTACAGAATTTCTAGGCCCAACCCATCACTAATTGCAACAGATTTTTTTCCTTCACAATTCACTTATAATAAGTGTCAAAGTCAACATATTAAAAATGCACCCAAATGCACCTTGGGGAAATATGTCTAATTTGATCAACAAGTATGTAGGTGTTACGCAATATCAGGCTAATAGTATTTCACTTTGTATGCTTTTGACTACTCATAGTGTGACTATTGAATGAGATATTAACTTGCAATTTGGTGCTGTAACTGATACTACATATCACTAAATGCTGCTATAAATTTGAGTTGATTGCTGAATTAAGTACAGAGTTACAAGTAGCTAAAATGTGGACATTAATTTTGCTATTATAACAAGCTGTCACATAAATTATGCAGTACAAAATGAATTTATACGTCCATAAAAGCTTATTAATCAAAGGTTAGATCATCAACTGTTTCATCACATGATGCTGTTGAGTTTGCACACACACCTCTGCATTCTCCACATGCAAGCGAACAATCAAGACCTGCTTTTCTACATGAGCACCTCATTGTTGAGCAGCCTGTCTTACACGAGCATCTTATCATTTCTAGTAAAGCTTTTGGGGCTACATCTTTGTCTGTCATTATTGGAATTAAGCTTGATCCAATCACTTTCCAACCCCACTCAGTTGGTGGCAAATCAACTCCTCTCCATGCCTGCACTTGGTGGTAAATTCTAAAACTGAAGTATCGTGTTGCTGCCGATGTTGGGGGTAATGTCTGAGGCTGTATATAGGAAGTGCTTGAACCTACTTTTTGACAAAATTTCTGAAGTCTCAATTTGTCCAATTTGTCACCTTTCTTACTTCCACTGTAAAGACTCACCAATGCCCTTTCCCCAGCAACAGCTATCTCCTCAGCTGAAACAGATCTCCTGTTAAACACTTCTGCTTGGACATTAAAATACTCGCTGTTTCTGAGCTGCTTCAGAGCAACACCTTTGCCAATGCCAAACACTCTTGATGTTGTATCACATCCTAATAAGGCATGGCCAAAAAGTATGTTCTCACAGACACGTTCACCTAAAATCCTTTTGGTGAGTTTTACATTCCAGCATCGAGGCAACTTGAGTGTCCTTACTTTGGCTTCAGGCCTGAGATAAATTTCATGGGAGGAGTTCATAGGTGTGTGGAAGCAAAGTAAAATAAGCAGGTCTGTGTCATCACCAACAACCACTGTGCTAGATCGTGATGCACTTTGAATGGCTGTTTGCACAATAAGCATATCAGCATCACCTTTTGCATGGCTTATTTGACAACCCATTTGCTGTAGGCTTCTACTTAACAAAAGTATGAAAGATTGTTTGTTCTTTGTATTTGAAAGGAATGCATCTTTCTTTACGTTCATAATTGTTGATCCTGTGAAGTGCACCTCAGTCATTTGCTCTCTGGTTCTCTGTAAGTGAGCATTATCCTTAGTCGATGGCACACTATCATATCCATCAAACACAACAGAAGCCTGTCCATAGTGTTGCATCACATAGTCAGTGTATTTCTGGCTAATGTTGTTGTATGTACTACCTATCTGCCATGGAATTCGATGGAGTAATGAACCACCATCAATTACATATACATAGTGATCTTCCGATAGGCTTTGCACATCTTCCGGCATAAGTGCCCATATGGCATCTGCTAATGCTGGCTTATTTGCAGCTTTCATTATATTTTTTGAGTCAAATAATGCAGGGGGGTAGCTGGATAGCTCATACTGAAATATTTCTGGTAATTGCTCATTGCTCATGCCTGCTGTAACAAGCCTCTGGAACAATACTTGAGGATCAATATTTACTAGTTCCTGACTTACTTTGATAGCATTATTTGAGGCCATTGTTACTACCTGATTCTTTTTCTTGAAGGAATGCTCAGCTGCACATTTGCCAACCATTTCATTTACTATTGTAGTTCCAATAGATTTAGCATCCTCAGCATTGATAGTGTTCTCGGCAGTGACACCTGTGGCAATGTTACGTAAATCAAGATCATCACTGAAAGGATTTCTTTCATCCAAAAATGATAAAAGAATCTTGATGTCCTTCAGGTCCCTTTGTATTCTTGCTCGTGTTACCTCTTTGTGTTGGTCACTTGTGCTGTATGAAACTGAGGAGAATTTCTGCATAGAGTTGTTGATTTCCAAACAGATAGGTCGTGAAAACAGCCATACCAGACGCTGGATCTCTGACATACCTCTTCCTCTCGTCAATCCACCTGTGGTCTTTACTGATCTCATTAGAATTTGATCAATGGCTAGATCGAGAGACAGCCCAGCCCAGAAACGATCACTTCGACGAACAACATGGTACCCTTCTAAAAAATGAGCATATACTTCAGGGTGTATCTCATGAATCTTTGTCATATCCTGCAGGTACACTGACTTGGTATACAGATTATGACCACTTGCAGCCAAATAGGGTAGCATATCATGTAAGGTTTTCAAATGAAGTTTCCAATTACCTGTTCTTTCTGCCTTTAAGAACCTTCTAAGTATGTCCAACATGTCCATATATTGGAGCCACAGTTTTGAGTTCTTGGAGGTCATCAAGGAGTTTTTATGAACCAGCAAAATATCACAGAATTTTGGTATATCAGGTAATGTTTGCAGATCAGTAGTTGAAAGGTGGCCTTCTGTGATGTCATCATAAATTTCAGCAAGCTTATTTAGAAGCATCCTTGTTTCACCTGTAGCTGGCTGTTCCTCCAGGTAGTCATTCCTCTGTGATACACTATGCTGTTGTGGCTGTTCAACGTTCTCCTGTGATTTACTATCGTTTAGTGTGAAGTCTTCCAAGCAGTCAATTGCAGACAGATTTATGTCAAAAGCTTTGGAAATTAGCATAGCATTCAGTGTGGCATCAATTAAGAAATGTCCTCGAATAGCTCTCTCAACAGCCTTTCCTGACAATATATGGGTGACCGCATTGCTGGCATAGAGTTGCTCCAAAACATCTTGAAGGCCACATCCTGACATTATGTGGCCAATGCAACCCAAGAAACTCATAATCGTATGGAAACCTCTAAGACATAATACAATGGAATGAAGGTCACTGTCTTCAGACATACTTTCCCGTATTTGAAGAGCTTTCCACCAAAGTGGCTGATCAAAAGTCACAATGGGTGTAACGTTATGCTTCTTGGCATGGGAGGAAATGTAGCATAAGGTTGAATAAACACAGCTGAGATCACTTGGATCCATATCAATCATTGGAAGATATAACACAGAACATTGCCCTGGGTGTTCACCTCTCTGTACCATTTGCATTAAACCAGACCATCCTGGTCGCTTAGGTCGAAGTAGGAGTGAAGCTTTCCAGAGAGCATCCATTGCTGAAGTTGGATCCTCCACATTAAGTGCAGGTAAAGGTTGATATGACAGCGACCTGGCTCCCACAGCAACTGAGGTAAAGTATTGTATTTTGACATGTCCAATTGCGCATATGTCATCTGTTGATACTGCTATGCGAGGTATTTGATAACTTCTCTTGGTACCTGGTGTGATCGTTGCAATCATTCCCATGCCATGGAAAGTGTTTCGACCATCAATTGTAATTTTGTTGTGGTCAACATTATCAGAAGCGTACTGAATAACCTGGTTTGGTGCAAGATTCGGAATGTCAGTACCTTGACATACTGAAGCACTTCGTTCAAAGTGTTGGACTTCTGAATATGAACAACAAAACCCATGAGCATTTAAAGAATCAATCAGAAATCTGGACGAAAAATGATGATGAAGTTGTACACCAAGCCCAAGCTGTAAAGGACATAAAACAGCTCTTGGTCATGTTGCTTGGATGATAGCCTGACCCAGTGAAGCAACTTTTGTGCTGGATTTTGCTGGAAATAAGGTCTGCAGAAGTGTACGAAGTGACTCAGGTACAAAAGCCATAGCATTTTCAGCACTCATTTCTTCAGATGTTGGGTAAAAGTCCTTGGACTGATTAATCAGTTTAAGATCACTTTTGATTAACTTAGCGGCTGTTTCTATTACTCTCATCTTTTCACTTGTGCTATCACCCATTTCAGATTGCTGGTGAAAATCATGGAGAATCTTAGATGCTGTATTAGTGAAGGTAACAACATTAGGTTTCCCGTTAATCTCTGTTATTATTATTTCATCGCCGTAGTGATCTTTTATCCTCCTTTTCATGTATGTAAACCCATAAGGCAAACTACCAGAGTCACCTAGATATGTTTTCATGTTTTCTATCAAATCAGTTACAGTAGTTTGCTCTTCATCATTTTGCCGCAGATCTTCCATACCTTGAAGAAAAGCCTCCTCCTGGAATGGGTCCTTCAATCTGCCACGCCTACTGACTGGTTGTTCATCTGCATCTGACATAAACACAAGTGGAATGCTTTTCCCAGTTCGAAAGTTACTGCTGCATATTTGGTGGTATGCTGCATCAGCAGCTGGTAGATCATGCACACTGCTAATCCTAGCCATCACTGTCTCTGACCATTTGTTATTCATGTTCTTACATTGCTGTATAATGGTCTCTTGAAAATCTAATGATCTAACAGGTATCAATTTGTGGCCTCTATGATGTTTACCGTCAAATGTGTTAATATGTCCACAAAACAAACAATTCTCCTTGAAATTGAACATTTTCTCTCCTGACCGAAGTGATACTGGAGTCCTAGATGAAATCTCATCCCGTGATCTTTTGAAGTTCTGTTCTATTCTCCTTTTGTTGCAATGTCTATGACGGCATTTTGAGTGCACTCTTTGACCTGGTATAGTAATGATGTTACTTCCCTGTAGTTTACTAGCCTGTTCAATTCCTTGGCATCCCTTTAATCCCAGAGTGACAACTTCTTGACCATCATCCAGTGGACTTTCACAAAATGCGCACAGATTCATTTGGTCTAAAGATAAGGCATTCTAAATAATGCCATTTGTGGCTATACAGACACATCCAAAGATTAGGAGAGAGTGGAGGTTAGTATACTGATGTAGAGTAGAGTATTAATCTGAACAAAATATGCACAAATTAACTTTTGTTAAAAGTGAGACATTCTATATAATGCCATGCATTTGTTATATAGAAAACAGACCTAAGAAGAAGAAAGAGGTGATGGGGGGCTAATACTATTGTAGTAGAGTATAATTTACCTGTCTCTTGAGTCCTTTTTCACATTCAATAGAAACTGGAGCTCCTGGTTTTTCAGCTGTCCATAAGTTCATATCTCAATTTATTTACAATTAAATTTCTGGTATTTCCCCAAGGTGCTTTCAGGTGCATTTTTAATATGATGATTTATACACTTCTTAGAGATAATTTATAAAGAAAAAAATTCTGTTGCAATTAGTGATGGGTCAAACCCTATTTTGACTAGACTATAGTATCATACTCAATACACAACTCCTACTCAATTCAATCCATTCATTGTGTCTGTGGTGTAGCTACCTCTACAATGAAATGATTGTATTTGTGGAGGATGGACAATTAATTAAACGCATTTCATTGGCAATTTAATAGTTACTAACACACAATTAGAGGGATTCTGTCTGTCTTGTGCGCACACTTATGTTTGCCATACCACATCTCAGAAATTCAACCATCTTTCACCCTTCTTTAACCCCTTCATGGTTATAGTGGAACCTTTCTAACCAAAAACTCTGAATTAAGGACACAATAGAAAACACCTCCATAATAAGGACAAAGATTTAGGTTTGACTCCTTATATTTATCTCTGAAAAGAGGAAAACTTTTATATATTACAGCAAATAAACAGCTACAAATCAGGGTCTCAAAGTGTCTGTTACAGAGAGGTTCCATTGTAATACAACAACTTAGCCTTCTCAAGACAACAACTACCACTGGATTATGTAGTACTCTTGCAATAGTATTAGGGATAACCACAAAAAACCAGCAAGTCAATATAGGGGAGTTAAAACAAAACACAGAGTGATCTATAAACAAATGAATTAGAACATGTACATAAAAACATAACAATACTACAGTATACAGGTGACAACAGTTCTGTGATAAAATTATAAATTCTCTCTGTTAAACAATGTGAAAACCATATCATAAGGGAAATGACATCATAATTTGGAACACTTACAGTAGCAGTTTAAGCATACACATTGTTGTGCATATTCATAGTCCTTACCAGTAGTTTAGGCATTGCAGGAACTATTTGCCAGCTGAGCCGATTATCCTCCTCCTGGACGAGGGTGCATCGTTTGTTTACTACCTTACGTACTGTACGTCTAAGGATTGCTAGAGGGATCATGCCCTGAATACCTTCACTGAGATATGACCCTGATGAAATAGTGATGATTTATAATGGAGTTAGTCACACACACACATGCACACACACACGCTCAGATAAAACACCTACCGTATATGTACAAATTTTCGAGGAACGTAATTTTCATGGATTCACGGTTGCTTGGCTTTCCACAAAACTTACATCCTCGAAAATTAACGATTATCAGGGTTACCTCTATGCTTTCAAAGGTAACCTCAGTGAAAAACGAGTGATCCTCAAAAATAAAACTGCAAAAATCCTGAAATTTATCGAACCATGAAAATTACATACCTTGAAAATTTGTACATATATGGTTATGTTTGCACTAAAATATATTCTTGTGTTGCAGGTAGATTTGCAGGCCATAGTAGAAAACATTCAGGACAAAACTGTTTACGGCTACTCTCACACTAGGCTACAAACTTTCAAGTGACACTTTTAGGTTCATGAAGGAAAGATCCCCTAGCCACAATATATGCAAATCACTCTCTTACCTAAGTCACTACTATCACTTCGCTGTAGCACACTATCCTTGGAGCTGGTGGATAACCTGAACTGACGTCCCGAGTGTAGCAGCGATTGCAGGGGGGAGGTGGGGGGCAGATCGGGAGATCCCTCAACACCAATATTACAGATGACCGCCAATACACACAAGTCACCCTCACACAATGGAGTGATGTGCAGACAGAGCTATGGAATGTGATGAATCAAAGTAACATAATGGAGTAAGCATTGAAGTCAAGTAAGCTAGACATTGGAACTATATTATGGAGATGAAGTCTCATAGAAGGCCTGGGAAACCATAAGGTCAGCTCATAAAGAATCTTGTTATCACAAACACACACTAATATTATGGGCTTACCATCCTTTGCTCTGACGCTGGTAGGAGATAGTCCTTAATCACTTCACAGGATACAGCAGGGTCCTGCATATTCACAATGTGTTATGTCACTCTAACTCCTCATCTTGTGCAACCAGACTGCTTTTGTTTTCTTGTATGTGGGGAAAGGGGCCTAACCAAGAGTTCATAATTACATATTATGCATAATCTTTTTAGGTCGGAGCCCACAGAATCTGGAGATCACTGACAAGTAGCCCCATCCCAAAGCATAATAAAGCAGTCTGGCTGTTCAAGACAGCCATCCCCGTACCTGGTGTTGACCCAACTTTTGTTCCATCTCCCAAACAAGAGAGACCTTAGAGAGGTTGATGTCAACATCTATTAAGTTCTTCATTAACACCTCCACACCAATAGTCTCTATAAGTACAAAAAGAAAAGTACAGTGGAATATTAACACTGCTTAATACCTTATGGAAATGCTTGTACAATACAGCAGGAGAACTAGTATTACTTAGTAATACCACCCACAGCAACACAATACACATACACCTGTCTAAATATGATAACAAGTGGGTGATAATTTATTAGTGACAATAGCAAAGGGTCAGGTAATGGCCAAATGAATGAGACAAACAACTGTTAACAATGCTAAAATGTTTGGCTTCTTTACACAAGAAATGAATGCAGCAATTATCATAGCAGTTAGTGGTCATGTCTTTCTCACCATTTTTAACTGCACATGCAATTTGAGTATTATCAGTTGTGTGATCGAGGTATAGAATTTGCTTGTGAGACTGTTTCTTCTGTTTTTTTGCAGCCGCAGCAGCAGCAGCTATGCTCTCCAGTTCATCCCACTTCTGCCTCGGTCTCCCAACCTCACATGCTCCAGTAGAATACAGTCTAGTGGTAGAAGTGTCAATATTCTTTTTAGGGAGAAGTGGTGAACTGTTTCTACTATTTGACTTGGAGCCAGCAGGACTTGGTGACGCTGACAGTCTACCGCCAATCACTTCCAAGTTTTGCTTGCCGTCTTGTGTCTGTAATGGTGACCACCTGTCCACGCCGAATATGACACGAGTTCTTGTCACATCAATGATGGGTAACGGTAACTCAGGTAGGTGTGACGTATTGGCAGAAGACGTGAAGGCAGTGGTGTCCCCTTTCAGCCGAACTGTCGTATTACTAACTCCTAACTGATCCAGTAATTGCTGTGTGTAGCAGTCACACTATTATAATAACTCTATTACAATAACAAATACCAACTTTGTGTACAAATATGTACTCCTTAATATTAGCCTCTTGTTGAGACGATAACTGTGCACTCCTGTGTGTAAACAACTTCTCAAAAGCTTGTTTAGCCTCGACCAATCTCCGCAAGTTGAACGAGTGTCGGGCTAAGCTGAAGTGGATATAATCCTGAATGAAATAGACGATGAAATGATTACACAACAGGAGAAAGAGGAATATCCTTTCTTACCTCAGCCAGTGTCCATGACTTGTCTTTGATTACTTGTAATGCTTGTACGTACGACCGGGCACTATGCATCCTCTGTAACAAAATAATACCAGAACATTATTATACAACTTACTGTGACACGTGATACATATCAGTGATCTAGCTGTATTACAATATCAACAAGCATGCTCTGAGTAGTGACATATTGATTGATCAGCCACAAAATCTGAAGGATTAGTTTGAACAATTTTAGTCTAAATGTATTACTTCCTAGACAGTATATACAGGGTAATAACTATAAGGAAAAATTATTGGACTTAAATTTTTGAAAATGTCACAATCAAGAGTTAATGATGCTAGTCACGATATACATATCACATTGCAAATACACAGCTGTTAGATACAGGTGTTAGGAATACAATAGTTGTTGACATATTTGCTGGTGAAACACATTTGGTGTTGCTCATACATGTTCACTAACCTGTCCAGCCTTAGAGTAGCGATGTCCTGCTAGTATCATATGGAAGGAATACTTACGTTTCATCTTGTGTTTGAGAAAACAGTGAGCTGCCTGCTCCATACACAGGGCACATAACAGATCGTTGTTCTGTGGTACAACATTAACATAATAACACTTGTTGGGGTACTAATTAGTTCTGAAGAAGCTAACTAACATACAATAATTAAAGATGTCAATGAAGTTTATGAACTGGATAGTGTCTGATCGTAGTAAGGCTAACACTACTAGAATACATTGATGTGAATATCACACTGACTGTAAGTGTGTTCTTAACTCAACCATCTCTTTAATAAGTAGACCATCTAGTTACAGTGATAAGTATACTGTAGAAACCCCAACAAGGCCACGTAAAAAGCAAAGGGAATTGTGCAATCATAGCTTCTTGGAATGTACAGAAGTTTACAATATAGCACAAATTTTGGTATACGTTTATGTAACTCAGGGCCCCACATGGATGCCCACACTCACTCTTATTTGGAGAACAAAGGTCGGGTGCTGCCAGCAGTAAATGCCAGAATATACCACAATACCAATTATCAACCACAAGTATACACTACACTTAGCTAGTACAAACATTGAAGTGATCTTCGAACTCTGTTTTTTTAATTGAACTAATGAACAGTAAAGAGTTTAATGTGTGGTACAGTAAAACTGATCTTCCAGATGGCTGTATTAGACAGATCACAACTTTGAATTTTACAATACTCAGTTTAAAACTCCTCTCATTATAGAACAAATTCCTTGTATTTGTTTAATGGTTGTAAATTAATTATGACATCATCAAGCATCACAGATATATGGAAGATTGGTACAGGAAAGACATGATGTGCTACAATGAATCGACACCTATCAGTGTCAGCGACAAGAAATGGGACACAAAGGAGGACAAAAGTAAGTCCATGATATGTGCACTTTACTTACTGCGATATGCCAAAGCCACCTGTTAAGCTGAAACAACATCTAACAGTGAAAAAATCAAGCCCATAGCCTTAGCTGTAATTCTGAAGACATTAATTATTAGCCAGTCAGCAGAAAATACGACTAAATAAAACCTTTTCAAAAATTGTAGTAAACTATTGAAACTGTTTTGGGCTACAATGAAGGCACTTTAGGGCTTGACTACACCTAACCAATATTGCTAAATTGCCATAAAGGTATCATGAGGTTTGTTTCTGGTCAATATTATATTTTAGTGAGAAGTACAAACCTCCCTCTAATTTAAAGTACTAGCGTATTGTAAGATTAGCTAATCAACAGTTTTCACAGTATTGCAAAAGCAGAAAGAAGCTAAAATTAGACAGACACATACACGTCCATAAAACTTCAATGGTTTCACTAATGTACAGCATGTGTAAGGAACAAGTCCATCTCCCAACATGACATGTACATTCAATGGTCCTAGTAGTAAATTGATAACGTTGGGCCCCACTAAACCATGGTGTTTGGTGACTCAATCCTGACAAGAACTTGGGCTCAACACAGAAAAAATGATACAAGTGAGTTAGTTAAATCACATCTTTTCTACTTCCTGTACAAATCACATAAAATACACATCTTAGGGATAAACTAACAACCTTCCCACTTTATACAAATGAATCAGGTGAATCATGTTTACCATTACTTGCTGATCACACTTCATAATTCCTTTGCTTATTCAGCATCTACTACACTACACTATTACACTAACACAGCAAACAGTTATGAGAGGTGTATATAACCATATTATAACTGTACTGTCTAGTGTCTACCCATATTTGCACATGTGGAGTATTCTAGAGGCTATGAATACAAGATGTGGAACCCAATGTGCCTACAATGTGATAAACTTTAATCACAGTCATTGAAAGGTGGACCAGCCAACACAACCACCATAGGGTAGTACATTCCGATAATAACAGTATTGAATGTCAGGGAATTAAGAACACCTTGTTGATCAGTCTGGGAGCATGAATCAACTAACTGTCAAGTTGTAATTTGATTTGATACACAAGGAAGTAGTATTGCTTCATTTGTGCCCCCAGCTAATTTCAGCTGCTTATGTCACAACACACAAAATCTATACATAGTAGCATTTGTGACCATGTAAGTACACACAGGTGTTACAAAGGAACTAACACCACCAATAATGGACATCTTGTTGGCATGTTTTAGGATAAAATCAATGGCCTGTATAATGGCTTAAACATAGAATGTGTACTACATCCACCCAACACAATTACCCGACAAAAGAACTTTAGAAGTATTCGTTTAAAAGATTTGAATACAAAATTCCTACTTGTTCAAAGAATGGCACAAGTCAGGTGCATTGCATCACTTTGTGTTCTCATATTTTCTGATAGATTCACACAAGAGGCTCAAATTCACTGGTATATGAAAAATGATAAACATTATTGTAGTGAAAAACATCTGCTCAGCAAAACCGATATTCAAATATCACCCAAATACAAATATTTTAATACCATTTATTTGACCACTTGAGTTCTTTTTCTATACACTCTCATCACACGCCAAGTTCAATTTTTTGCACTGCTGTAAGTGATAAACTAAAGACTACATTTCTCTGTCACATAATCAGCCACTTTCCTGTAAGTACCGAATCGTCTGATCTGCTGAATAGTGACCTTCCCATACAACAAAACAGTGTAAGAGTTATGAAGCTCAAAATTATAGAAGTGACAAGTTCGTAGTATCACAGCAAGACATAACTACAAACACCAATACAATCACCATTAAATGGTAAAATTGTACTTTCCGAGCCTTTCACTGGAAGCAGTTATGGAGTTACAATTACAATGGCGGGTTTTTGGGAAGAAATCAATATGGTAGTTATGTTAAACACTATTTTGTGTATCACTTAAGGCTATATAATTCCTGGGTACCATCTGTATTAAAACTGAGCCAAATACTAAATGAAGGCCAGGGGGGCACGGTGAGATCTTGTACAAGCTACATTAGTAGAACAGGCTCATTACAACTAACCAAACCAGTGACTTGTCACAAGGATGTCTGCTACAAGGAGCAACAGAATTTTCAGCTGGTTCATGAGTGGATTATAAGAAATAAATGCCTGGGCGTCTATACAGATAAATACAAAATTATGGTACTAGCCAAACAATACAAAGTTACTGAATTACTGAAGTTAGTAGTTATTAGCCACAATGAAATATGCACATAACATGGTCCATTAACTACTCTAATAGAACAGTCACATACCTCTCCACTCATCTTTACAAACGCATGAGCTGCATCATGATACAATGACCGATACTTTAATACTTCACTGTATATCAGCATGCAGCGTAACACCAATGATGGATTGTTCCTATGACAAAAATTACACAATAGATGGTACCATACAATACAACAGATATATACAGTCTATAGAATTGGGAGAAGATGAATTGTAACACTGGGGACAGTTACAACTACTGTATAGGGGGATATTTTCAAGGGGGAAAATATTTTGTGGATGGCCATTATTCAAAATTTCGAGTTAGGATCTTTTATGTATTGAACAATGTCATTTCAACCAAGCTGTATAATCCCAAGGGGAAGTTTTTTTTTTAAGGATTGGAGCCAATTCGTGAAAACGCAAAATGCCCCCCTTGGAAATTTCCCGCTATACGGTACTTTATGAAGCATTTTATTACACGAATTGGCAGTGACAATAGAAATTGAGCTGGTTGTGAGAGAGAACAACTTGAACTCTATTACAAGTAATAATAGGTACGGCTAACGTTATGTACACAAAACACCTTGATCGAGTTCCTTGGTCAGTAGGGAACACTACTAAGACGTATAGTTATTTGGTCTATATTCATGTAGGTTTGGTAATACAGCCTTATTATATCAGAATACCAGATGGTGAAAGGATCAATATTCATAAGTACAGTCAGACCTTCATTATCTCCAAACATTTCTGTATCAGCTTAAATCATAAATATTCAGATCGATGAATTTACTGATACACAGAGCTCTACTCAACCATTCAACCTCTCTAATAGAGCACACTAGTATTGCACCAATAAGAGATTTAGCCAATTACCTACTTTGATTGTAGCCAATTCTGATAACCGATCCGATTACTGCTAACACCCTGTTCACACTACCTTCTAACCTGGGTAGAGCACAGCACAGCTCGAAACAAATTGCAGTGTGAGCCATGCTGAACCGGGATGACAAGGAGAGGTGGGCTGGCACAGGTTGGCCCGGGATAGGGTACAGTCCAAGTTGGCCAAGTCAGGTGGAATATTAACGCATCGTCCGAGTGTAACTGTCACAAAGCCTACCAGAACTACCGTACGATACATCGTAGCCATTTTGAGGAACGGTTTCAAAACATAGAATATACTTGCTGTGTGGCCAACAGAAGCAAGTTATATTGTTAAGTTGGCCAATGATTGTTGCTACACTAGGTCATACCATATACATGGTACTTAATTTTCACAGATCAACAAATTTCAGTATTTTTGCAGTTTTGTTTTCGAGTTTCTCACTGATATTACCAATTAGAAAGCATTGAGCCTAATAATCGTTAATTTTCAAGGATGATGCACAGCCAAGCAACCGCAAAAATTATGCCCCTCAAATATTTGTACGTACATGGTATGCCTAGTGGCATAATATTCTAATAGAACAATCTCCAGTGACCATGACGGAGGGCTTATTCATATATCAAATTTGGACAATATAAATGACATTAACTAAGTAAGAACTATGCAATGCAGTAAGAAAATTGTTGAAAAACCAAAATCTACAGTAATTACAGTGTGAATATTTTATAAAGCAGCAGTAACTATCACTCACTTAGTATTAGATCGATATACAGCTAAAGCATCTTCAAAATAAGAGCTGAGGTCTTTCCTATTAGAGCCCGTCATGAATAATGACAATGCTGTCATTTCCTAGATCACAACAAAAACACTCTAATAGAACACACACCAAAACACAAGTATATATATATATATCCACTGTACGCACAAGGATTGACACCATAGGGAGAACCTGGACAATTTGGTGAACTAAGGAGCAGTGTTTAGCCCAACAAAAAACAATGTTGGCTGATAAAGACTCACGAAAAACTAAAATTCAAATGTTTTCTCCTAATTGCAAAAAGGTACTCCCCTTCTGAGAATACAGGTACACATGGTCAAAAATGTCAGTGCCCAAGCGTTCTCCTAATTACACCATATAAGGTAACAGGAGAATAGTATAACACTTGTATGATGTGTGCGGTGGGAACGCCAGTAGAGCCACGGTATGGGCTGAACTGGAACTAGTAGTAAACCGCATCATCTCTTACTATAAGAGAATGTGAAAATGTATATATAACCTTACAAAAGAACAACCATTTTAATTGTGGTATTCAGTTTCACAACATGTTTAACAAAGAACTCCTTACCACAGCCCCAGCATACAATAACCATGCATGATCAGCCTGGTAATCTCTTCTGACACTGTTGTATGTCTGATACGATAGTTCATAATTCTGTAATAGAAACGCTAGGTCCCCTAGTTGCCTCATCTGTAGTTCTGCCGAATCGTGAGCATAGCTAGGACAACAAAACACATTACACCAGTATCACCCCCAGCCTGTGACATACCTGGATGAACCTGTATTATTGTGTGATACTGATGAAGCATTGCTTTGTCGCCGACCACCCCCTAGCCACCCACGAGCAGCAGACATAAACTGTCTCCTGAAACCTTGTCTGCTGGCCAGCTAGGAATGTAGACAGCATAATGATAAATATATCCGGGTAAGCAATCCCTAAATTCATGCCACACAGGATAGCTCAATGAAATGGCCACATGTTGTAATAGATTTATTCAGAAACTCAACCTTTGTAGCGTAAACCAATAGGAATTATGAGCTCCCCAGTCACCCAATCACCTAGCAGTACACAGCTAACAAAATATTACCATAGCAGCCAATGTACACCATGTTTATAAACAGACCCAGATCTATACACACAACCATCTCCACCACCACTAACACAAGCCAACACTCACTCTTTCATTCATTGTTCTCATCAGTTGTTCCAGGTGAGGTAGAAGGCCTCTAGTAACAAACTCCTCTAGAAATTTTTGCAGTCTTTGATGATCCTCCAATGTTAAGTGGTCTCCATATCTTACAGTATTTCTAACACTGTCAGTACCATCATCAGTATTGGCAGCAGTACCAGCAACTGGTTGTTGGGGCTGCTGTAATAAAGTGTCCATACTTGCACTTCGTTTACTGTTAACTTTATTAATATGTACTAATAGAGGACTACTATGAGCACTGCGGACTTTCCTGTCACCTCCCACACTGAGGGATTGTTGTGATAAAGGGTCTGTACCCAGTTCAATATTGGATGATGATAGTGTTGCTGGTATAGGTGCATCTGTGTCATCGTCACCATCTGTGTTCAGGGTAGGCTCCTCTCGGACATCATCTGGTTTAAGTACCCCAATATTCAAACTATTAATGCTATTGGCAGTTATTGAGTCAACACCATCAGCACTGTCCCTGTGTTTTAATACTCTTGATAGTGATGACCTCTTAGCAGGTGGGGTGACCTCACCCTGTATAACAATTATGTTACATACTGTTACGTACTAATAAACACATGCACACACAAAGCAAAGCCTCCAGCAGTCATGCATAACTGCGTACCACTCAAGCACATGCTGTAACCTGCAGGAGGTCTCACAAAGAGAGGTAGCAAACTCCCAAGTTCCACAATGACCCCAAGACCACTAAGCAAGACAAGAACCAGATTAACCTTTCAATTAGCAGCTGATGCTCTAGTCACTTGGATACACTGCCTCACACATTGGTCCACACTCACACGTGCACACACACGTGCACACACACACACACACACACACACACACACACACACACACACACACACACACACACACACACACACACCGTGGTATAACGTTGGTGCCTAATAAACTGACTCCAAGGATCCGGCAGGCTCTCAGTGGAGTCAACAGATGACGGTCGAGAATTCACCCGGAGTAGATAACAGGAGCCGGCACCATACTGTCCTTTCATGCGTTCAAACAAGTCACCAGCCCTGTACAGATGAAAGTGTGGCATCACCAAACCATACAAAGACATGGTTATAAATTCTAACAACGTCACACACATAGTACATTTAGCATCCTGAAACTCTGCTATGCAGGTGGCTATTAGCAAAGCACACCATAATATACAGGTTACCACAAAAGAAATAGGGCAGTATTAAATTAAGCAATAAGAACAGCTCAACTTTCACAAACAACATTTCAGAATTCACCACATTCGTGCCCTCCAATAGCACAGCAGTAGAAATGACTCTATCTCTTTCATGCTGCACACCATAACAGGTGGAGTTGTGATATTGTCTTCACTTGAAATCTTTAATATATAACCCTTCAAAGACGGAATAAATTTTGAATATGAAATAATGTGTAAGTGTGTACTGATCAGGCTCCGATTACTGCCACAACGGGATATATTTATACATGCAATAAAACTTTAATTCAAGCACTACAAGAACATGTAAACAGTTTTACACAACACTAAAGAGTACTTTTGATACAAATTGATGAATGCCAGACATCGCTTTCACTGGAACTAGACGGTGTTTCAATTGATAAGAGCGTCCATTTAAAAATCACGTGATCTATTGTATACCACTCAAATCAGTAGCGCATGAGGATTCTAATGGCACTTGGCTTAAGGCCATAGCATTAAGTACAACGAAGATATGCCTTGATTAGTGAACCAGTGTACAGCCATGGCGTACATTTGATGAAGGCAGGTCATTTCTAAATGGTGTGATGAACGAAGTTCATGGTAAGTAACGTGGTGGCTGTGGGATCTTTCGGTCATTAATACCTGAGAGTTCATATAGAGGCATACGTCAAAGCCTAAAATAATTAATATAGGCTTACGGGAGTCAAAGGGTTGATGCATACCATTGAAGCATTATGTACCAAGTTCCATAGGACTAAATTTTAATAGCTCAAGCCCTAACACCACTACATTATCTAATGCTATGACTCACTGACCTCTTGTCATTTCCACTGACCACATCATGTAGGAGGATATGCCAGCAGTAGACATGAGGGGTCAGCCATTTTGGGTAAGGCTGTGACTCCATCTTCTTCTGCTCTTGGTACAGCTCGGTGAAGGCTGCCACTGGGTTCTCATTATAACTGGACACCACTAGTAGAGCTGTTAAGCAGGTCAAGGACTAAACTATCTTGACTTCTTTTATTGGTACAATAATAGCAACATGCACACACACCACAAAAGGATACATCCCATGTAATGACGGATGTACTCGTGATCTGACTGCTTTATCAACTGGATGAAATCATCACGATAATTATCATACCATGGAGTAGGCCCTACGCATGATACACCAGTGATCAAACACATACACGCATGTCACTACAGACATCATCATTGATAACTACTCTAGTTACACACATTTAGATAACCTTAGCTGACAATTCTTATAAACAAGCTTTGGAAAAACACAATCTCACAGCAAATATTTGGACAAATTTATAGATTCTAAAACATACAACATGACTTTCAGGATAAACATTAACACTGACTGAGCTTACTGCTTATAGTCCAGATACACACACAACTTAATGTACACTATCAGAATGATGTTGTATGTAGTAGCGGGGAAACAATGATTTAGTATTGTAATGGTGAAAAACAGCTATTCTCTAAGGTAATAACTATGACTGTCCATAAGAGGAATAAACGCACAAACACAAAACTATACACAATACAATATCAACAGCTCTCACCAGCAATGTCCACATTTCCCGACTGATTACTCATTTCCAGGTCAACATTTCCTTCAGTCTGTCTCACTGTCTGACTTAGTAATAGTTTTAGTTTCCCCTCACTATGAGGATCCTTCATCGGTTCAGACAGGGAGACACGTAAACCAGTAGCATTGTAATAACGTCCACTGTGGTCATGAATCCGTACTACGTGAATAATAGGTACACAGTATATGATTTTCATAAAATTATTCACACAAAGGCAACAAAAAAGGTTGACCCATTTTCTTTTAAAATCTGCAATAGAGGTATGCCTCTTTGGAGGAAATAACTAAGACAAAGTTATTGCCAAATTTCTCTTCTTAGTATGGCAGTATTTCTCCACTTTAGAGTGCGACAAACTAGAGGTTTTCTGTATTTAGATTACAAATTTCACAGCACAAACTTCAGGAAAATACAGTACACACAAAAAACACACTGAATTTTCACTCTACACATTAATCTCAGCTACACACGCCGTGCATACATGTTACTCTAAATAACGCACCATCCGTTGTCAGTTGACAAAAAGGTCTCAAAAGCTCCACAAAAGTTAATCTGTTCTTCTTACAAATTGCCGAAGCATCTTCAGAACACAGCACAGCAACCGGTAATCCAAACGTGTCCTTCACAAATGCATAACCGCCCTTTCGCGACTGGGCCATGCTTTTGGCGCCTTTAACCTTTACTGCTTCAAGAATCTTCTACACGGCCTGAAAGACTGCACGTGAAAAAGATCTCAACTAAACTCCATCCCTCTATGTTGATAGGTGAATTTCGCTGCCGGTTCTTGTACAGATAAGTGACGCCATTTTACATCCGTGGTCGCTCACGTGAATTAGTGACTGCTCTATTAGAGTAACTGAGTGTTTTCTTGGAAACACTAAAACGCCACGTGTCAGTGAAGATGCTAAAGAATGGTTGATTGATTGATTGATTGATTGTTTTTATTACCTCTAAACAGTCATACAAAGCCGCTCTTCCCTGCCAGAGGGGCATACATACATACAACAACATATTAAAAGTCACAGTACAACTGACGTACAAACACACATCGAGATGCTACAAAGGTAAACACAGCAAACAGTTAGCAGTTAACTACAACACATACTTATTATAAACCAAACTAAATTAAAATTTACAGTCATTTTTGAGTCCAAAAGATGCTGTAACGTTCGCTTCTTAAAGCCATAATGACTATTTTGATGCATAAAGATAAAAAATATGGTAAATTATTCCACCCCTTTTGAACGGAAAAAATTTCTGTGTAAATGAAAATCTAAATTTATTTATTATTTGCTTGGGACAGCAATATGGTGTCTCATAGTGTAATTGTCTGCCAAACTGAATTGGTGGACTCAATAATATAGTATTTTTCGTGTAACTATGATAATGGCGGCATAACATAAGCAAACGATGGTATTGGATCAGTGATTGGACAGAAAGCCACCCAAGACTCCTCCACAGAGGACTAACATGGTCAAACTTCCTCAGTCCATAAACAACCCTAACACGATTAACCATCCTCTCCAATCTGGACTGCAGATTGTGACTCTAAGATGGCCCCCAAACAGACACCACATAGCGTAGGTGTGATAGTACAAGAAGTTTCAGAATAGCCACAGGTAAATTCCTCTGATAGCAACCAATTAAGTATAAATAATATGCCATTTTCTTGCAAAGAGTTGAAATATGAGAAGGCCACCAAAGTAACAATATACCCATGGCAAGTACTTCTGAGTAACAACCTTTGTTAGAGGGGAGCCATGCATCCAACAAAACTGGTGGAGCCTCAATAGATCTTCGAGACCGAGCATTAAACCACATCACATTTGATTTAAGACTCATTCTACTGTCCCTGACCCATGAATGTAGCAAACATAAATCCTCACAGAACATTGAGAAACAGAAGAGTGACCACAGAGGAGTGGTCATCTCCACAACAAATTAAACAAGTATCGTCAGAAAACTGAACTAAAACTCCATTTTTCACTTGTAAGGGCATATCATTTACATTGATCAAAAACAAAAGGTGTCCCAGTGCACTGCCTTGGGGAATGCCACCCAACACAGTTTCCCAATCATAATTACTACGAGTCACCAAGTTTGACCCTTTGCTGTCAATCAGCAAGATAATGACGAAGCCACAACAACTCTGCATAGGTTAATTAACAGTGCATAGGTTTAGACTCATACACTGGTCTTTACTGGCATAAGTGAGTCTAGGCTAGCTATACCTTGGACTAGCAATAAATAGCTATACAGCCATATGATGAGTTCTGTGAGTTCCGAATGTTCTATTAGAGTAGTTATATAGCTACAGTACGTATAGTTGACTGATTATATTTTATGTAACGATGTTTAATATTAATTATTTTGTACAGTTAGTGTATTTTTGTATTATGATTGCTGTGATATTGTGTGTCCTTGTGGTATGTATTTGTATGTATGCTCCTGCATGGAAGAATGGCTTATAGCCAAATGTAAGAGCTTAAAATTAATAAAAATCAACCAATCAATCACTGCACTATTAAGTGTTGGGAGTAACGCGTTACAAAAGTAACGAGTTACGTAATGTTATTACTTTTGTGGTAACTAAGTAATATAACGAAATATGCTATAAAAACAGGTAATATAACTCAAGTTATTTTACTTACAAATGTAACGCGTTACCTAAGTAATATAGTTACTGTAACGAATCTAATATTACGTAATAGTATTACTACAAGTAACGAAGTTACTAATCTCGTTTGTAATCCACTGAGTAACGCCTAGCCACAACGAAGTAATGAAGTCTACTGAATGAAGCTTATTCACCAGCTTCTTACATATAACCAATATTTGCACATTGTCCGACAACGAAATCATGTCACGTGATAAGGTGGTAGTTTCACACGTGACAGCTTAAGGCTGTGGACACAAAGTAATATAATATGTAATATTATTATAGTTACTTTATTTTATGGGTAATATGTAACTGTAACTAAATAGTTCAGTTGCAAGTAATATGTAATATGTAACTAGTTACTTTTTTAAAGTAACTTGCCCAACACTGACTATTAAGGGTATAATTAGCTTTGTAATTTATTAAGCCTTACTCCATCATGTCATCATAGCCACTCTGATATTTATATCACCTTCGAGGTCTGGGGAATTCATTAGCTAGCTATGTAGCATGAGCTTATATGCATGTTTTGGCTATCATTCTCTGCTGGCTTAAGATGCTATTGTATCTGTCCACTACCAGCTGGTAACTATATACACAGTAAATATATTGAGTGGGTGCTAATTACCCTAATGCTGGCACCCCTATAGCTAAATCCCTTGAAGGACTGAATTACTGCTACACAAAATATCATTTTAGCAAAATACAACACTCTTTAAAGAGTATTCAATAATAATATATTTGTAATTACTTTGGCTTCTGCTTGTCTAATAACTCTTAGCTTAACTGTGACCTGTCGGTACATTAGAAAATTAAGGGCATATAGCATAATACTAGTACTATAGGTACATTTTCACATTATTTAATTTTTCTGCCAGGTATAGAACTATATACATATTAATATTATTTTATAGTGGGGGTGATGTTACATGCCACTCCCCATGCAGTAGCACTATACAGAGTACATAGTAGTACTAGTACATAGACACATGTTGGACAAGAAAATAGAGAGCAACAAGAGGCAACCATCTCTGAATGGCTTTGATAAATCAGTTAGATGTATAGAAACAGGAAACTCATGGGTGGTTGCAGAGTCCCAGTATGATGTAAAGAAAACAATGCAAGATAATACATGATCTACAAAGAGGGGTTTGACTGCAAACAGTCAAACTTGTACTGTTATGACACTTTGCTACTGGAGCAAATAGTACTAGTATAGAAGTATGTATTGATACACACAAGAAATAGATCATTTACAGTATAAACGTATGCACGTAAGTTGCATATGAAGTGCTCCATAATCAGACAGGACTCACACCATCTATCATATTAATATTGACAAAAAATAACACATATGCCTTGCTATGCTAGTCCGGCAAGCATGACAGCACAAAGATAGTTACAACCACTATTCAAATCAAATTCATGATCAACTAAAGCATTCTGTTTGTGTTAGCCAGAACTCTATAGACACCAGTAAACAGTTAAAATAAAAACAATGGCTAATGCCCTGACCATTTGCGAACAACTATTGGCATGAGAAAGAGTTGTTCAAGATGAGCTAGAGTTTATAATGTGTCGGTTGGATGCTGCACCTACATAGCTCCCTAGTGGACACTTTGTTCTTCATTGCATGCAACCTTTACTTGACACTTTGACGGCAGTATAGTAATACTTGTTGCCATTGACAGCCACCAGTGCCATTGTTGATATTTTCTGCTGAGCAGAACAATTGATGTAGGGCTGGGCGGTATTGAAATTTTACTATCACGATATATCATGGGAAAAATATCACGATATTACTAATTATCACGATATTTTTTTCATATTTTGTTAGATGCTCTACTATGAAACTACACCTACCTACACAAGTGATATAACCTGCAGCAACATGAATGGATGTGCAAAAATACATGTACATGGCATTAACCATTTATTGAACTATACATGGATATAATAGACATTAGCTAGATCTACAATTAAGCATGGAGAAGATGTGTCTTACACACCCAAGTGCTTGACATAAATTCAGGAGTTCTACAGATTCCCAAAAGACTGCTAACTATAGCAACAAAAGCTCATTCACCCATACACATTTTATTAGCTATAATGCCACAATGTGTAGAAATATTCTTTCCTCAATAATAATAAAGTCCCTTCAGTAGCTACTTTCATATTCGCATGAGTGCTCTATAGAGTTACTTGACTGCTCTATTAGAGTATATAGGTGACTGCTCTATTAGAGTATCTCGATCTTTCCTGGAGCTAAACAGCAGCACTATGTTTACAGTAGTTAGTTAATGTGGAGAACATCGCGGTAATCACTATCTAATCCAAAACAGCCAAGCTGTAAAAAAAGTGTGCGGCCCTCAGAAAGGCTATGGTGAAAAAAGATGTGAAATCCAAGGTGGCGGCCAAGAAATGGCTGTGATGGTAGGTTAATGGTAAAAATTTTAATAAAGACAATTCAGGTGAATTTTTGTGCCGCTTCACAAAATTTACCTAAATTGTCATTATTAAAATTTTTACCATTAACCTACCATCACAGCCATTTCTTGGCCGCCACCTTGGATTTCACATCTTTTTTCACCATAGCCTTTCTGAGGGCCGCACACTTTTTTTACAGCTTGGCTGTTTTGGATTAGATTTCATTTCTTTTTGTATTTGTATACCAGCTTTGGGACTTTTTTAACCTACGTTTTTTTCTTTACTACAGGAAGAAGAAAAGATGAAGTAGATGTACTTTAAATATTATATCAGTAAATGTACAAATTATATATACTGTATAATACATATTTGACCGCATTTGCGAAAAGGGGTCTTCCACACACATCCAATTTGCCAACTTTGACAATTGATAACTTCAGATTGGAAAGAGCTATTGCCTTGATATTTGGACAGTGGTGAGCACCACTATAGCTGAATACATGGTGAAAGTTTCAGGTTAATATGTTACTTGAACACTGCGTTATGGTCTCCAACGTTTACGGAATTGGATGTGTGTGGAAGACCCCTTTTCGCAAATCCAGTCACATATATTGATTACAGAAATCTCCATGGTGGTTTCTTTGTAACTGAACACTCTACAAGGTGACTTCTTCTAATTGCTCTCTCTACAGGGTGAATTGTTTGTAGCTGAACGATCTACAAGGAACTTCTTCTAGCTGATCTCTCTACAGGGTGATGTGTTTGTAGCTGAATTTTGTATAGGTGATTTGTTTGCAGCTGAGCTCTTTACAGAATGGTTTCTTTGTAGCTGAACTCTCTAAAAGGTAACTTCTTCTAACTGATCTTTCTACAGGGCAATTTGTTTCTGGCAGAATTTTCTACAGGGTGATTTCTTTGCAGCTGAACTCTCTACATGGTGGTTTCTTTGTAGCTGAACTCTCTACAAGGTAATTTCTTCTAGCTGATCTCTCTACAGGGAGATTTGTTCGTAGTTGAATTCTGTACAGGTGATTTGTTTGCAGCTGAGCTCTTTACAAAATGGTTTCTTTGTAGCTGAACTTTCTCCAAGGTAACTTCTTCTAACTGATCTTTCTACAGGGTGATTTGTTTGTAACTGAACTATCTACAAGGTAATTTCTTCTTGCTGATCTCTCTACAGGGTGATTTGTTTGTAGCTGAATTCTGTACAAGTGATTTGTTTGCAGCTGAGCTCTTTACAGAATGGTTTCTTTGTAGCTGATCTCTCTACAGGGTGATTTGTTTGTAGCTGAACTCTCTACAGGTGATTTGTTTGTAGCTGAACTCTCTACAAGGCGATACTTCTAGGTGATCTCTCTACAGGATTCCTTGTTTCTAACTGAACTCTGAACAGGGTGATCTGTTCATAGCTGAACTTTCTACTGGGTGATTTGTTTGCAGCTGAACTCTCTAAATGGTGGTTTCTTTGTAGCTGAACTCTCTACAATGTGACTTCTTCTAGCTGAACTCTCTACAAGGTGACTTGTTTCTAGCTGATCTCTCTACAGGGTGACTTGTTTCTAGCTGAACTCTCTACAGGTGATTTGTTTGTAGCTGAACTCTCTACATGGTGGTTTCGTTGTAGCTGAACTCTCTACAAGGTAACTTCTTCTAGCTGATCTTTTTACACTGCATATTTGTTTGTAGCTGAGTTCTCTACAGGGTGATTTGTTTGCAGCTGAACTCTCTACATGGGAGTTTCATTGTAGCTGAACTCTCTACAATGTGACTTCTTCTAGCTGAACTCTCTACAGGGTGACTTGTTTCTAGCTGAACTCTCTACAGGTGATTTGTTTGCAGCTGAACTCTCTACATGGTGGTTTCTTTGTAGCTGAACTCTCTACAAGGTAACTTCTTCTAGCCGATCTTTCTACAAGGTGATTGAGTTTTTTTCAGCTGAACTCTTTACATGGTGGTTGCTTTGTAGCTGAACTCTCTAAAAGGTGACTTCTTCTAGCTGAACTCTCTACAGGATGATTTGTTTGCAGCTGAACTCTCTACGTGGTAGTTTCTTTGTAGCTGAACTCTCTACAATGTGACTTCTTCTAGCTGAACTCTCTACAGGGTGACTTGTTTTTAGCTGATCTCTCTAAGGGTGACTTGTTTCTAGCTGAACTCTCTACAGGTGATTTGTTTGCAGCTGAACTCTCTACATGGTGGTTTCTTTGTAGCTGAACTCTCTACAAGGTAACTTCTTCTAGCTGATCTTTCTACAGGGTGATTTGTTTGTAGCTGAATTCTCTACAGGGTGATTTATGTGCAGCTTAACTCTCTACAAGGTGACTTCTTCTAGCTGAACTCTCTACAGAGGGATTAATTTTTTTTGCAGCTGAACTCTCTACATGGTGGTTTCTTTGTAACTTAACTCTCTACAGGGTGATTTGTTTGTAGCTGAACTCTCTACAGGGTGATCTGTTCATAGCTGAACTCCCTATAAGGTAACTTCTTCTAGCTAATCTTTCTACAGGGCGATTTGTTTGTAGCTGAGTTCTCTACAGGGTGATTTGTTTGCAGCTGAACTCTACATGGTAGTTTCTTTGTAGCTCTACAATGTGACTTCTTCTAGCTGAACTCTCTACAAGGTGACTTGTTTCTAGCTGATCTCTCTACAGGGTGACTTGTTTCTAGCTGAACTCTCTACAGGTGATTTGTTTGCAGCTGAATTCTCTACATGGTTTATTTCTTTGTAACTGAACTCCCTGCAAGGTGACTTCTTCTAGCTGATCTCTCTACAGGGAGATTTGTTTGTAGCTTAACTCTCTACAGGTGATTTGTTTGCAGCTGAACTCTCTACATGATGGTTTCTTTGTAGCTGAACTCTCTACAAGGTAATTTCTTCTAGCTGATCTCTCTACAGGCCGATTTGTTTGTAGCTGAACTCTCTACATGATGGTTTCTTTGTAGCTGAACTCTCTACAAGGTGATTTCTTCTATAGCTGATCTTTCTACAGGGTGATTTGTTTGTAGTTGAACTCTCTACATGATAGATTCTTTGTAGCTGAACTCTCTACAAGGTGATTTCTTCTATAGCTGATCTTTCTACAGGGTGATTTGTTTGTACCTGAACTATCTACATGATGGTTTATTTGTAGCTGAACTCTCTACAAGGTAACTTCTTCTAGCTGATCTCTCTACAGGACAATTTGTTTGTACCTGAACTCTCACATGATTGTTTCTTTGAAGCTGAACTCTCTACAAGGTGATTTCTTCTAGCTGATCTTTCTACAGGGTGATTTGTTTGTAGCAGAACTCTCTACAAGGAAACTTCTTCTAGCTGATCTCTCTACAGGGAGATTTGTTTGTAGCTGAACTCTCTATACATGATTTGTTTGCAGCTGAATTCTCTACATGATGGTTTCTTTGTAGCTGAACTCTCTATAAGGTAACTTCTTCTAGCTGATCTCTTTACAGGGTGAATTGTTTGTAGCTGAACGATCTACAAGGTAACTTCTTCTTACTTATCTCTCTACAGGGTGATTTGTTTGTAGCTGAACTTTCTACAAGGAAACCTCTTTTAACTGAGCTCTGTACAGGGTGAATTCTTTGTAGCTGAACTATCTACAAGGTAACTTCTTCTAGCTGATCTCTCTACAGGATGATTTGTTTGTAGCTGAACTATCTACAAGGTAACTTCTTCTAGCTGATCTCTCTACAGGGTGATTTGTTTGTAGCTGAATTCTGTATAGGTGATTTGTTTGCAGCTGAGCTCTTTACAGAATGGTTTCTTTGTAGCTGAACTCTCTACAAGGTAACTTCTTCTAGCTGATGTATCTACAGGGTCACTAGTTTGTAGCTGAATTCTCTACATCATGGTTTCTTTGTAACTGAACTATCTACAAGGTGACATCTTCTAGCTGATCTTTCAACAGGGTGATTTGTTTGTAACTGAACTCTCTACAAGAAAACTTCTTCTAACTGATGTCTGAACAGGGTGAATTGTTTGTAGCTGAACTCTCTACAGGGTGATTTGTTTGTAGCTGATCTCTATACAGGTTACTTATTTCTAACTGATCTCTTGAATTCTGTTCAGGGTGACTGCTCTATTAGGATGACTGCTCTATTAGAGTATCTCGATCTCGCACTTGCTACACCAAGTTGGATTTCGTGTTATAACTCCGTGGCTTTAAGTCTGATTCTTCTACACCATTGAAGAGCCTTTCTAAGATGATAACTCCATCTGTACAGCGATTTTCAAAGCATTACCCCAAGTGGTTTATCTGGTAGGCGTGGCAAGCATAATAATAATAAGGTATATGTGGGTATTATGAGTCACTTAAGTTAAAAACATTCCTATCACCTAATAATGTGGCCCCAATGTTTCATACTACTTGTAGGCAAAGGTGTACCCATAAACTACACTATCCTAAAATTTCTAAAATTATCCTATCATGTGGTGGGCTGTATGATTTTTTCTCTAAAGTACTTTATGTGCTCCTGTTATGAGTCATATGGGGGTATTATGGGTCACAATATTCATTACTTGATAAGTTAATTATTTTATATTCAATTATGGTAAATGTTGTGGAAATATTTATAGGTACTCTAATGGCATTCAAAACACCATAGTTGACTTGGTTTTTGCACTTTATATCTTCATGCTCCTTACTACATGGTAAGAGGTACATGTAGCTAATCCAGAGCAGTATTCCTGCTTAATGAACTAAGTTATCTCTTAATTGGATTTGCAGTTAGCTTATGATCACTGTCTATGTTGGTCTGAAGTAGTATCATCCATTTCTTTCTAAATCTACAGGATTTAACCCTGTGAGCATATTTTAAGCTATGCGACCCTTAATGCAACCTGACCCAAAATATCAGCATATACCTTAATAATAATAAAATTAAAAAATTAAAAATTAGCTAATCTTGATTGCGTAATTGTTACACACTGTTGATTTTTTCGCTGTATCTTCCTGGTTTTTAGCTCGATTTCTTTCAAACCACAAAAGGTTTGAGGTTCAATAGTTAACCTATTCACCCACCGAATTTCAGCTTCTTCCCATACGCGGTTTACCCTGTAGGCGTGACAACATATTGGTGTTATTTTTCGTGCATAATCCCTCATAACTCTTTGCCTGTTTATGGTATTCCAGCCAAAGTTGGTACCGAGATGCGCCTTTATACTCCCCTTCTGTGTGCCAAATTTCAAGGCAATCGGATAACGCGTTCGCGTTTTATAGCAGTTTTTGTAAGTGTGCGAAAAGAGGAAGAAAAATAAGAAGAAGAAGAAGAAGAAGAAGAAAAAACGAAGAAACTAAGCCAATTTTTGAAGTCGCATATCTCAGGAATGCCTGAAGCGATTTCGCTCAAATTTGGAATGTGGAGTGCTGAAGGTGGAGGGAATCTACACAGCAAAATTTGTCTTGTTTCATCAAGGCAGCACAGAGCTACGGAGGTGCGAAAATTGCGTTTTGTTTCTTCCTGTCAATATACTCACGGGGTTGCGCGCCGGCTTCTTGGGCCGCACGACACACTACCGTGTGTCTTGATATTGCGATAATATCATTTCCAAGATTTTTGACGATACTGGTATCGTTACATCAGAATATCGCGGTTTTACGATATAACCGAGATACCGCCCACCCCTAAATTGATGTAAGGCTTTAAAATAACCATAATTACACAGTATTGGAAAAAATTGATGCAAACTTGTATCATGAAAGCAGTGCATGCAAAACTAGTGAAAAGAGAACACATGTTTATCTCTTCACATGGGAAATGCAAACAGATCACAATACAGTGAACGTCAGTGTGTAAATAGGTGAAAGAATTTTCTACTGTCATACTTTGATACATAACATTCTGGTTCTTTGGTGCACCAAGTTTTGCTCACATGCAGTAGTGATGTAAAGCCATAGTATGTATATATTTTACCTGAGTGTAAATTACACTATGATGGCACTGCGACCCTGGTCATGTCATGTTGATAACTGTCACTTGTAGTAATCACTAGTACCATTTAATTTGCTGGTAGGCCTGCATCAAATATGCCAGTAAAATAAATAGGCTGGAATGCTATGGTGGATATTACAAACTATGGAGCTTACTTCCATGAAACAGATGAGAATACATCGATACTCCCTTACAGAGCAGTCAAATGTATTGTACATAGCTCCTTAGATCAATACTCTCTAATAGAACAGTTACTTTGTATATAGTGAAATACTGTAATAGAGCATTCATTGCATCACTGTTGAATCCTATACCAATTATGATATATACAAGGATTTAAAGAGTGACGGTAACCAATAAGAACTCAACATTAACCATTAATGCATGATAAGAAGCAGTTTGAGTGGTTTTGCAATAAAGTTTATAGGGAGACAAATTTGAGTGCATGCAGGATGTGGCCACTAACACTGTGACATACAGTAAGTATATCTACTCCCTTGAGTGATAAAGTGATTTAAATGCTTCAGCCAAAAACAAGGGTTCTGTAAAACTCTTATTAGGTATAACGCATGTCCACAACTGACATCACATGAGTATGAGACAGCTTCACAATTTACGAACATGTACCGTAGCTACAAGTATATATGTTCTGTTTTTGTTCTATTGGTATTGTCAACACTCTTTAAACTGTAGGTATTACATTTCATCACGTTACATGTTAGCTGGTAGACATTGTTAACATGTGGAGACCTCATCATCTGGTGATGTATATGTGTAGGTATTATAACTGAGGCCTATAGGTTTGTTGACATTACATTCCATATAGTGGACTAGCCTTGGAAATTTAGACAGCTCACACAAAAACATAAGGAATTAAAATAATGTTTATGATGGCTACTTGACTATTTCCTTTAATTCAATATGGTGTCTCTGTTAGTATTGCTTCACACTTGACTTCACACTTGACAAAATTTATGTACATAATTTTGTACACCTTTCAATGCCACTATAATGAAGTAATAATCTACTAGTATCACCGTACTATATAAATACCAATACAAAATTGTCAGTCCACCATCATCTTAAGCAACAGTAGTTGCTTTAAATCTTCTTAGCAGACTGGAGTGCTGCCTGTAAGTTAGCATCAAATTTGGCTTTGTCAGTTTTAGAGCCAGTAAAGCTGACACTGTGAGAGTTAGTCACTAATCCATTAATGTTGGAAAACTTGGTATCATCAAGAACACAATCTACAAAAGCAACATCTGATCCAAAGGAGCAAGACATGAAAGAAGCACCAGTAAGATCACAACTGACAAGAGACAGTGGATGGTCAAATCTGATGGCATTAAAGGATAGTCCTCTCATGTTCTTGTGCTTGTACACAACAGCTTGCACTGAATGGGAATTAACATTAAACATAGCACCATAACCATGTCGCCCTCCATGATAGACGTTAGAACCACCATCCACACTATATTGGTTAGAAAAAGGTTTGAAATTTGTCACAATATCATTTTGAGTGATGGTATCAACTTCACGTAGTAAAGACCCAAGTGCAGTAACAAGACCATCAAGTTGATAATATTTTGCTTCACGGAGAAATCCCAGTAGAACTTCAACCGATCTAGGAAAGGAGTCAACCACTTCTTCTCCATCCCTCAAGTAGTTGAGTACATGTCTAAAGTGTGTCCCATCTCTATCAATGAAGAAACTACCATCATTACACTTCATGGTTTCTAAATCATGTCTACCACTAAACATCACACCCAACATTGACTCAGGATACTTGGTCAGTGTGGAAAGTGAAGTTGAGTAACGTGTGCCACCAACATTTAAGTCTATCACTTGTCCATGGAAGACAAATGTTTTATTGATCTTGGTCTTTTCTTCTTCCCACTTCTGTTTTTCTTCTTCACATTTCTTTCTGTCTTCTTCTAACTGCTGTCTATCCTTTGCTACTTGTTGAACCACTTGCTTGAATATCCCAGTTGCAGTATCAATGTCACAGTTTAGTGAAGACATTACTAACTTGATGTACCTACAGTTGAATAGTGTCATGTGATTACATATTACAACAAGCAGGGAACACCTTATCATACAGTATGGTAATACTGTATATTAGGAAACATGGAGGTTAGGGCTTTTCTGGCCAAAAATATCACCCAAAAACCAGCTTCACAATACCATCCTGGTGTCTTGGCAGATTAACTTAGGTATAACCAAGCCCAAAAGTGCCTTCAATAAGACCCTAAATGCTTCCAATTAGGGACTCGCCGATTATGCTCATTATTTTACCTATTATGCTATGCTGCACTGCTCAAAATTTTTCCTATTATGCTTAAATTAATGCTCAATATTTACCTATTATGCTCAAATTATGCTCAATATTTATACCTCAATTCCCATGTTTTTCTAGTAAATATGCACTTTATAGTAAACAGTAAGTTGCTGAAGCACAGACTCTAAATCCTTGCTTGGCAAAATGAATGTCACAGAAAAGATCGATATACTCTAATAGAACAGCCAGCTGTCTGACTATTCTCTGACTGTTCTATTATAGTATATCGATTTTTTCCTGTTTGTATTTTGATAAGCAAGAATTTATGGTAATGCACAAGTATTCTGCCTATTATGCTAGCATTATGCTCAATGCTTTCAGGTACCTATTATGCTCATTATTATGCCAGCATAATCGGCGGGTCCCTACTTCCAATAGACCATGTGCGTGCTAAGGCGTGGCACTTTATTACATCATCAAAATAATGCATCCGCCATTTTTTGAGGGCAAAAAACATAGGCCTATAAATTTTTTTAATGCTAATACAAAGGAATCGTGCTAAAAGATAGAGTAGCGCTGGTATAAAGCAAGTTACTGGGTAAAAGTATATAACATATTTGCTGCATGGTGAGTTATTCCGCCTAGGGAAGGTTTTTGCAATAGAACACTCGATACTTTTGCCCTCACTTTTCTTGTAAACTATCATGAAACTTGAAGCCATAGCAACTTTTTTTCGGTTTTAGCCAGACCACGCCTTGGTACGCACAGGGTCTATAGATTGCTACAAAAATTAATTTTTTTATTCAATGGAATTTTCACTGTTCGATGTCACTTCAGCCTGACAGGTGCCTTTTGGCATACCATAGTACATACAATGCACGCATCACGGACTTACCTTTGTCCTCCTTTGTGTCCCATTTTGTTGACAGCCCAAGGTGTCAATTTACAGTAGTGCAATGGCTTCCCTATATTTGGAAATCATCCTTATTTTCTGTTAACTCCAAAGGTGCTTCTCCTACTAATCTTTGTTTGTAACACTGTGTACACTATTTTGCTTATAGTTCAAAAAACAAATTGGGTTTTTGCTCAACAGGTCACATGTAATATTATGTTAGTAAAAGTTTGGGCATGGAAGTGGCATTGAGCATTATTCTAGCATAATATGCATGTATTAATAAAGTTGCAAGCAACTAAGCACGATAATAATGAAGTTACCCAAGAGCTGGGGGTTCTGGGTATCCCTCCCGCTTGTTGCACAAGATGCTGTATGCAAATCCTGGTTTTTCTCCCTGGCTAATACACACCTCTGCCAAAACCTCTACACAGCAGGACTCAAGTGTGGCTGTCATCTACTCAGTGATTGTAATTGTGAGTATATTAGGCCACTCCAACCTGATTTCTTGTTTCTCATCCACAGCCTGCATGGTTAAGCCAGAAACTCCATTATTCCATAAGCTGACATATTCTAACAAGAGTTCATAATATTATGGGGGGGGGGGGGGGGGGGGGGAAACACATGGCACCAGTGTGCTGACATATTCATATTTACGATAAACACTGCAGGAACTGTTCTTATATACAAGTTAATGATGAGGATAGTCAAGGATTATTTTTCTCACCCATGTGAAGCAATCCTCTGTCGAACTGAATGGCCACAAGTACACATTAGATGCTGCAGGTACAGCTGTAGTAGCAGTTAACATACACCTTGTAGCTGTGTAATACATGTACAAAACAAGTGTAGCTGTGTAGTAGTTAGCATAATGGAATTTGCTGCCGCATGGCAAAGTTTGTTAGACCAGGACGGGACAGGAAATCTGAGTTGGAATGACCTTATGTTGTGGTTATGTTTATGATAGTCCGACAAATATTAAACATCATTACAATCACAACGAAACGTCTGCCGGAGTCTCTTATGTCTTATGGTAGCTATACAACGCTGCCGTAACTAGACTTTGAAACATAAGGTAAGTGTGCCTAGTTTTGGACAGTCCCTAACTCCGGACACTTCAGCATATTTTGGTCTGTAACTTCGAAACGCCTGAACGTATTGCTTTAAAATTTTTGCCATAAGTAAAGCTACTTATAGTGTTCACACACATACTTAGACATTGGGTAAACTCGATCGTTCGTTGGAGTTGTGTCTGCCTTTGTGTTGGCGTGCATAGCTTAAAATATAAATAATCTCTGATAAACTTCTAGAATCATATAATAAATACACAAGTATACAGCTATTTTATTCCAAACAAAAGCCCCTTTCAAAGAGTGAAGCAATATTTGAATAGCTGACTTCTTCTTTGTTGCTAGAGTTCAGGGTTGGCGGCAGTTGTAGGCTGCGCGGGTCATGGCACGTAACTTTTCGCCTTGAAGATGGAATGAATGCACTTACTAGTGCTACCAAATGTAACCAACAACATTACAAATAGATGAAGGGTTGTGCTTGTTGTTTTGCTGCCCTGGGATACGTATGCGTGAATTCAAATGTTTGAATGGCTTCTAAGAAGAACCAGTGGGGAACACCTGAACTGAAGGCCGCACTTCAAAGAGTATCTAGCAAAGGACATCTAGCAAAGAGATGTCATTAAGGCAAGCTGCAATTCGATATGGCATACCCAGAAGCACTCTTTCTGACCACAAAACTGGAAAGAGCACAATGAGGTATGGTGGTGCTCCAACAGTTTTGAGCCATGCTGAAGAATCAGAAATAGTAATTAGCTGTTAAGTTTTAGCTGAGATGGGTTTTCCCTTGGATAAAGCTTATGTAAGTGCTGTTGTTAGTGATTACCTTAAACAACAAGGGAAGCACAGTCCTTTTGGAGAATTAGGCATTCCTGGAAGGAAATGGTGGAATGGCTTTCTAAGTCGTCATCCACAGCTTGCACAAAGGAAACCCCAACACCTTTCCAGGAAAAGGGCAGAAGCGAATGATCCTGCAGTTTTAGATGAATGGTTCGAAAAGGTACAGTGCTTATTCGAGTCTTCTGAACTAAAAGAATTTGACCAAAAAGATATAGGACAGAGGGTATGGAATTGTAACGAGACTGGTTTCTGCACTGCAGTAGCATCCAAAGTAGTGCTTACAAAGAGGGGTGTAAAAACTGTACATGAAGTAGGAGGTAGATCAGGTAGAGAATACATAACAGTATTAGGTGAGCACTGATATAACAGCAAACACTTATGCATATATCATGCATTACATACTATTACAGCTTGTGGATCAGCAAGTGGCACACGATTACCACCGTACATTGTGTACAAGGCCAAAGAAACACCTGTACGACACTTGGAAACAGGGAGGGCCAGAAGGTGCTTTGTACAGTGCTTTATCATCTGGTTGGATGGAAAGTGCCAATTTTATCAGCTGGTTTAAGAAGATGTTTCTGAAACAGGTTGAATACTTGCTGAAGGATGGTCCAGTGGTTCTGTTTGTTGATGGGCACCATTCACACATTACATTGGAACTGATCAATTTGGCAAGAGAATATAAAGTCCACTTGATGTGTTTACCTCATAATCTAACACATATTTTACAGCCACTTGACATCAGTGTTTTCCATCCTCTGAAGCAAGCTTATTTTAAGATTCTTAAGGAGTATAAATTGGAAACACTGGCTGAAAATGTGACAAAAGCTGTTTTTCCATCACTGTTGAGAAAGCTTTGGGAGGTCTCTTTTAAACCCAATCACCTTACATCTGGGTTTAAAACTGCAGGGCTTCATCCTTTGAATCGACAAGCCATCACTGACTCTCAGCTACAAACAGGGATTCCATACCGGAAAGTACAGGGTGCAAAAGCAGCATCACCATCACATACTCAGCCTGCCTCCGCATCGTCAGTAATCTTACGAGGGGAATGCAAAAAATGTGATGCTGAATTAACACCAATGAGAGCTCATATTACACTTCATTTCACCAGAATTTTGCAAAAAAAACATTGCAAAAAAACGCCTCAGCGTAAAAGAAGAGTCCAACTGACATGCTATGGAGAAGCGTTGACCAGTGATGAGATTGTAGCCAGGTTGGAAAGGAAGGCTGCAGCAAAGACATGATGATACGGTTATTACCAGCAACAATGATGAAAATGGTGATGACGATGAGTACTCAAGTCATGATGAAGGTATATTGCAATGTATTAAAGCAATACTTACATATAATATAGCATTATACATACTGGTATATAGAGTATGGATTGGAACCTAAGAGGACCACATTCCTTTGGATCAACATGGCAGGGTTGTCCTGCATGCATGGAGTTATCTGATTTCTTACTAGTACTTCGTATTGCATACGTACCAACATATTGTTATGTTTTCTCCTCGAAGGTGAAGAGCTAACTGCCAAGAATGTGGAAAATGTTATGATGATGAAGATGAGAAACTGCAAAAGGCCTGGATTGGATGTGACAAGTGCTGGAGATAGTTTCACTATCAGTGTGCGGGATTCAAGAGGAAGCCATCAAAGAAGACGAACTTCATAAATTATGCTGAATCTGTAAGATCAAAGTGAAAAGCAATGACAAGATGTAATTGATTACTTTTAAAACTGTACCTTCAAGTCTCGTTTATCATAACAAACATGATCACAAGAAACACGTGGCGCTAAGAATAAAGGATTTCCGGCTGATGAATATCCGTAGTTATCCGTGTGTAAATTTTAAAACGAGAGGTAATGAAACATCGAATATAAATCAGTGCTCAACACAACCCACGAAACACATTTTAGCTGGCTGTATTGCTGAGTGGAAAGTTGTTGATCGCTATTTGACTGCTAGCGAATTTCTGTAGTCTTCTACAGGCTTTGCAGACCTAGTGCTGCAACACTACCTTGACATTTTAAAGCTTCAAACTCCGTGCTAGTACAGGTTATAAGGCTAAATAGTATACCGTATAACAACAAATATTGGCGAAACGAATATTTGGCGATTTGCTATAAAATTGCATTTGGCGAAATTTTAATTTGGCGAAATGCTCTCACTGAAAAATTGCCGAATGGCGTAAGTACGACGCTGTACTGACTCGCTTTGAATAATACTCGGGTCCTGCTTCCACAGACACTATTGTACTCGAATATTGTGGCCACACCCACTTTCAGGATTATTTGCTGTCTGTAGATATACTCGCCCATTTATCAATGGCTGCGCATGAATTCATGTCTGCTGCCGTCTGAAAGCTTATGTGTAGCCACGCCCACTATATAGAGGACTTGCAGCGTGATGTAAATCGTCGTAATTGCTAAGCAACTGTGGCTGTCGGCCAAGTTTCGGGACAGCGTTTTGGCTGAAAGGCGCTTTCTCAGGATTTGGTACAGGCTGTAATGAAGCGAATCAGTGTTGAGTTGTATTGTAAATACCACCAAGCTCATTAAAAAAGGCGAAGAAGTTAGAATCGGTGAGTAATGTATCGAAATTTAATTAGCCACCTATTTCACGAAGCTACTGATAAGATCTTCTATTTCGAAACCAGCCCCACTTCCCAGTGCCACTATACCCAGGGCTTAGTGAATAAATCTCGTTACCTTCATTCTGATCTTCAACAACTGCTTGACCCAAGGTTTGAAAATAATATTGACGAAATTTAAATTTGGCGGTTTAGTGACGAATCGCCAATTCGCCAAATTTAGTTCACCGCCAAATTTAATTGATATACGGTATAACTTGCAACTAGATGGTGAATAAATGGGAAAAAATTCCCAATAGTAGCAGCTGCTTAGTGTCCGGAGTTAGGAGCACATGTGAAATTTACACGAGACGAGATTGTGGAGCGTCGTGATCTACCTGATTGAGATACTCTGATGAAATTTTTGTCAGATACACTGATTGATTAGCAATCCAGTGACACTTAGATATCGAATTTCCATGCTTGCAGTGCGGAGAAATAGTACGGGATGTAAAGAGTGTCCGGAGTTAGGCGCACTTACCTTATAGTTATCGATTGTGGGATTCGAATTCTTCGTCTCCTCTCGACTATTGATTTTAGAGGGGCCACATCGACCCACTGTAGAGTAATTTCGTGGCGTTGTTCGTTGACTCACTTGACCGCGGTCGCAAATCGACCTACACCAACAGCCTAGTGTGTACACTCCCCTTGCAGCATCTATGATGCTTAAACATCTCTTATTACACTGTAATATACTTACTTTGTTTACTTGCTGCGGAACTAAGTCAATTTCAGTGTTAGAGTCACCTCCTCGGCCAATTCGGATGTCAGTTACAGATTCAAACGTCACGTGACCTGATACTATTAATAACATGTGAGGTGTCGCCCGGTAACTAATTGAGGCGGCTGAAAAAGCTTATTTTTTTATTATTATTACTGAGCAGTCAGCCCTGCTGGTGTGCTCAGATTTGCCCGAATACATGTAACACAATTACAATAAGGCCCCTATTTGGTGATTATTAGTTTCTCATCCACCGCCCGCATCCTTCTTGAGCTACCGCATGGTAAGCCATTATTTACTCTGCGCATGCTCAGAAGAACACGTGATACCAAACTGTTATAATTTTTGTTGATGAATGCTACAATTCGCTATATATCACAGGAGAACTGTTGTTTTCCTTAGCAAATTACTGCAGTGCCAGTTGCAATCGTGCTCTATCGACTTCATCAAAGCAGGCTTTCAGTTGACTGTCGAAAAACAGTTGGTGATCACGAAAATTAGAATCAGCTGGTGAAGGAAATGTTTGTAGTAAGAAAGAAAGACAATTTGGACAAGGTCTGTACATCAGTGTGTTAATATTATAAAATAATGGCATAATGGTAATACCCTCCCGCCCGCATCATAATAATTAGAAAGGCTGGATGAGAAACTAATAATCACCGAATAGGGGCCTAATGATTGTAGTCCAGTTCTAAAAATGTCAGCATCTGCAACTTCAACAAGATCTACTGGTAAGGAGTTCCAATCATTAATTTTTACTACTAGCGGCCGTAGGAAGAAAGTGTGTGCTGAAACATTAGACTGACCTGAAAAGATTTGCATGCTCTATGTGATTTTTGAAGCCCTGGGTGGGACTGTGATTCGAGCTGTGATTAGAAATGCTGTCCAGGCCATCTGCAGGGACGCCCACGATGGGGGGGGGGGGGGGGGGGGGGGGGGATTGGGGCATTTTTTCTCGGGCCCCAGCCTGAAAGGGGCCCCCTGAATACTAATTGTTAAAAATTGTATTGTATTTGTATTTGTATAAAGGCTTATGCCTGTACATCCACAAACAAATTAGCTATATGTAGCTACTTAGCTAATCTAATTACTAGCTAGCTATAATAAGCAATTACTGTAAGGCCAGGCCAAGTTGATTGACAGTTTATCGTCCGGGATAGTCATGCGGGCGGGAGGTCATTTTTCATATTTTAAAAGAAATCCATTTATTGAAGGTACTAACGAGTCCCGCAGGCTGGGGATAATCGTCACGTTTGGTGCACACACCATGTTTTAATATACAAAAACGAGTTCGGAAGCGTAAGCAATGATTATCACGTGAAAAATAATGAATTATGAATTATTGCTCTATTCCTAAAAACCCATGCGGGCGATGACGATAAAGTGTGAATTAATTTGGCCTGGCCTAATGTCCAGCAGTGTTTTAAAATCATTGAAAGAACAAAAGATTGAGGTAATGAATTCCAGTCATTGATTACTCTGTTACTATAAAATTAGATCTTGTATATGAATTGGTGCGATGTTTGAACAATTTCTTTGTGTGACCTCTTGCTGCAGTAGAGTGGATGGGGTAAATAAATGATCATCTATGTCATAACTGCCTTTGAGAATTTGGTACAAATAGATCAAATCACCCCTTCGTCTACTGTGTTGTAAAGATGGTAGGTTTAGATGTCTTAATCTGTTGTAGTATGATAAATGGCTGATCTATATAGACAGAATCATTCTGGTTGCTTTACGCTGTATTCTTTTAAGTTTTTGATTGTCAAGTGTGTAAGAATCGAAGGTCCACGTATGACATTGTTATATTCAACAATTGGGTGAACAAGTGTTTTATATAGTTTTATCATGACATCAGAGTCTTTACACTCAAATGATTTACAGATGAGACCTATAGAATACGGTATAGGCCTTTTTAATTATCGTGTCTGTGTGAACATGAAATTTTAATTTTGAGTCAATTTGTATGCCAAGATCTTGAATGTTATCCAATAGCTCCAGCTGGATTTCTGCTATAGTATAGTTGCCGGTGTATGGAGCATTGCCAATATGTAAGACCTTGCATTTTAAATATTAAAAGATAATAACCAATGTTTTGACCTGTCAAGCAAGATACTTATGTCATTTTGCAGTACAAGGTAGCTAGTCTTCAGAAGAACGAATGGTACGATAGAGCTTTATATCATCTGCAAACATCAGTAACTGACTGGAGACAAGTGACGGCAGTTCATAACATATAGGGAAAACAGTAACGGACCAATTATGGAGCCCTGCAGGACACCGCTGGAAACCTGTACCTAAGGTGACAAGACACCATTAATTTTAACACATTGACGTCGACCTGTAAGAAAACTTTCGAACCAGCTCAAAAGTTGACTGTTAATTCCATAAGCTTGAAGTTTCAATAAAAGTCTGGTATGTGGGAAGCTGTCAAATGCTTTGAGAAATCAAGATAAACTACATCAGTAGAGGGACGTTCAACAAGTGATAAGGTCCAATCATTTAAAGCATGTAGTAGTTGAGTACAACATGACCTTCTAGGAACAAACCCATGTTGATTAGGTGAGAGCAAGTTATTGTCAGAGAGGTAATTTGATAGGGTATCCTCTATTCCAGTCATCTGGCAGCTAGTACACTACTTTCTAAGGATTTGTTAAAAAAGATAGACAGAGGGACACATAACTGATCTGCACACTGTTTGAAAACCTCCGCTGGCAAGATTGATAATGACCTTTTTTTGGGTCTTTAATTCACAAATAGGCTGAGTTGTGATTCAGAGTGGAACCCTCCTTGCTCTGGTGCCCCACTTTAACTCTTTGCCCTGGGCCCCTTAAATTCTCTGGGTGGCCCTGCAAATCTGATTTGGATGTTTATGGATGGTAACTGATGGAAATGTCTCTGCACCTGCCGGATCATTTCAGAAGGGCATCTGATAATTTGTTTAACTCTTTGGTACAGCATTCATGTACTTCCTGTGTGAATCCTGATGGAGTGATGGTAATGATGCTTCAAGTGATCCACAACTAGTAGCCATACACGACAACAAAGCCTAGTTATGCCTTTCATTTGCAGAACTTCTTATGTCTTGTACAGTTTGCAAAAGTTCTCCCACATTAAAATTGACATGAAAGTTCCCCTTCAGTTTAATTATTGGATTCTCTCAAATGGTGACAGGTGGGGGCTTATTCGGTGCCAAGGTGGTCAACTCAACTGCTTCATCATACTGCTTTGTTGTACAATTTGTGTATGCTTTTGAATTCGTGTACTGTAAAATTAAGTTGCTGTATAATTTTGACCGAATTTGACAAAACAAGGCTTCCACACACATCCACTTTCACGAATTTGAAGCACCATAACTGAATGTAGGAGTATGCCATTAGTTTCAAATTTTGATCTGGTATTGTACAATGGTATGGAATAATTGTGTGAAAATTGTAGGTAAATCGCTTACTAAGTAGTCGAGTTACAGTCGGTTAAAGTCAGAAAATTGAATGTGTGTGGAAGCCTTGTTTTGTCAAATTCAGTCACAATTATACTATGCAAAATTTTTTGGTAATTATATAATATTATAGTGATTTAGTGAAATATTTTAAAATATGACTATATGAGATGGAAAACCTGAGACTAGTTTTAAGATCATGCATAAGTGGCGGAATTTTGTGACAGGATTCCATTCCTGCTGTACACACACTTAAATCTGGGGCATGCTCAGGGAAAACTTTTGAAAATTATGTGTTCTGAGATTGAATCTGGTATAGTGCTGAAACATTTATTCGACTATTTGGTCAGAATGACATTATTTGATTCGTTAACACGTGACGCTATACGCAGTGGCGGATCGGAGGAAGTAGTTGATGGATCGGAGGAAGTAGTTGATATGAGGGGGGGCTGACCAGGGGCGGAAATGAACTGAGTTACTGCATTGTCTCTGGTTTGGTAAGGTGAGACCAAAAAAAAAAAAAAAAAAAGAAGGTCACAATCACCTGAAAATAGCTGCCCGCCTCATCAGCTACGCATTTATAGCTGATAAACTATAAAATCCTCCTACTCTAATACTGTGACTGCTTTATTAGAGTGACTGCTCTATTAGAGTATCTCGATCTTGTTTTCAGCCCCACCCCAAGAAGGATAATTTCGGCGTGATATTATTTTGAGGGGCTTCAGTCCCCTAGCCCTCCCTTTCCGCCCCGGCTATGATACGAATATTCTTTAGCACTCATGTAGCTAGTAGGATTCAGATGAATTAAAGAAGCTTCAGATTGTGAACAAAGTGGCATGTTTATGCTGAAAATTTTTATCTATAACAGATAGAAATATCTCTCAGGCTTTACCTTACTGCCCAACAAAAATATCAATATTATTTACTACTACCATCCATTGAGTATTGTTCAGCCATCTGGGATCCCTACCACAACACAAGTATATACAAACTTGAAATGATCCAGCATCGGCTGCTCGTTTTGTTCTAAACAAACCGTGCATGGTTCAGATCTAGTGAGCAACAACACGACAGTGTAACAGATATGCCAGTGGCTAAAAAACTATTTTTTACAACTAACCCAAACCTGAGACTAGGGGGGTAATTATAAACAAAATTTTCCTTGTGTTTAAATTACATATTTTTGTATTTTGTGTTCGCTCCGTATATTGTCACGATTGTTGTGTAGCAAAATGTCAGTGAAGGGAATGATTGAAGGGATTTCAGGAGAGTGTGGGAGCATATTTACCAGTTGTGGCAATATCGAATCTGGAAGCAATTTGAGATAAGTGACTGAGACCTGGAACTAGGAAATACGTAGCAAACAAACTTACAGTGACGTGCAAACCAATTCTTTAGATCAAACTACTGTATTATATGATTTTAAGGCAATTATTTTATGTCAATAGTGGACTGGGAAAATGACCATAAGTTGCAATTTTAGTGGACCACAAGTGGGAAGTTTTTGAAAATGGCAATCTCAAGACTGGATCTTGAGGTACTTTTAAGTCCCTGTAAACATGCACAGCACATGTATGTAATTTTTGACTTTATTCTTTTCTGTAGTGCAGCTTGCTATTTAGTTTGACTTTACAACTAGCCAAATCACCATTTACAACTAGCCAAAAGTCAGTTACAACTAGCTTTTTGGCCACAACTAGCCCCCTTTTTTAGCCCCTGATCTATATGCTGACATACCTTGAATGGCCTAGTCTCCAAGACAGAAGGACAATGACTCGACTTACTTTGCTATTCAAAAATTTGAGAAGGTTAATAGTCATACCCGATCGTTGTATACCTCCATCAGTTCCAGTATCATACACTCGTTCCAACTGCCCCCTCAAGCTATTTCACTTACCAACAAGAATTGATGTTTACAAATACTATTTTTTACCACGAACAATTATTCAATGGAACCAACTACCTATCTCTGATATTGACAAGATTGACATTGACACTTTTAAGAACAATCTGATTGGTATTGTGTGTAATTGTAATGGACATTAGCGTGTTGTCCCTGGTGGGCTTTGCTAATTAATAATAATAATATTCATGCTTAAAAAATAATCGAATAATTGGTTGTCACGGTTTTGTTCATGAGTCACAACTATTCGAATAGCAAAAACTGCTATTTGTTTCAGCACTAATCTGGTAGCAGTTTTCACCAAAAATCTTACTGACAAAGAAATTTATTGATATAAGCTGCTTGTGTTTGCCTCTGCTGGCTCAGTATCAAGAGAGTCCATTGAGTGAGGGGTGGAGTAAGCATGCAACAACATTGATGTCATTCTAGGGGTTTGCCCCTAGGAAAATTTTCAGGTTTTAATAAATGATTTTGCAGGGACTAGCTTTATTGTGTTGGTGCAAGTATATCAAGTAAGTGGCTATACTTATAGATTTTAAGAGATACAAATATGACTGTTCTGTTATTGTGTTGACTGCTCTATTACATTATTTCAATATGAAAATTTGTGCCCTTGCAAAAAAATTAATGCTTTTAATTGATTTAAAAATATATAATTGACTAGTTTCTGGAAACCTCAGAAACTCCTCTGGAGCCATGCACCTCAGACATGTGTACAATTTTAAGCTGGGAAATTAGCAAGAGATTGAATCTAATTTATAAGGACATCATTGAGACAATGTGTAGACATGCAGACATGCAAGGTAAGGACTACATGCAGCTAGCTATAGCAATAAATAATAAACAGTGCTAAGTGTGTTCATTAATTTTATTTATGTCCGTCATTTATTAAAGTGAGAGGCCATATGCAGTGTGAAGGAAAGTCATTGACAGTTTAACTCTTGCACCCTATATTTTATATATATATATATATATATATATATATATATATATATACTGTATGTACATTAAAAATTGATAGTAAATTGTTGCATCACATAGACATTCAGTTTGAAACTGCATGCATGTATATGTATGTTTCTCTTGTGACACATAGTGTATACCTGCCTCACCGCTCATCTTAGACAGAAATGCAAGTCATTCACAAAATTAAGTTGAGAAACAATTTGCATGTCTTAAAACAATTATGCAACAAAAAATGCTATATGCAAGGCGAGCCAATTTCAATACACACATAGCTACGTAGTTAACTGTATATCTACTGGTATAAATAGACCACAATTTTTTTTATCCAAACTACTTATTATTGTTCCTGCATGTATCCATATAAGGTTGTTAAATATTTTCTCTTAGAGTGATTGTAGTGCAAAATTACCATAATTTCTTTTCATGTATACATCACCATGTAGGATCAAAATAATATGAACTGTTAAAAAGTCATGTATGCTCTGAAGTTTTCAATTTTAGCCACATTAAGCATTAGCTCTATTTATTCATTTTGTGATTTTATGTAGTAAAGATATGATTATAGCATAACTTACTTACATTTGTATATATAGCTATATACAGTACAAGTCTTGTGTGATACGAAATTTTAATTCACACCAATGAATATGCAGATAAAACTAGTTGATCTTCCTAGCAGATCGAAGTGCTCTTCTTAAGTCAGGATCAAACTTAGTTTTGTCTGTTTTTGAGCCAGTAAAGCTGACATGAGAGTTAGTCACTAGTCCCCCAACATTGGAAAATATTGTATCATCTAGTATGCAGTCTTCAAAGGTGACATTTGATTCAAAACAGCAGCAAGTGAAAGAAGCAATGCTAAGATCACATCCAATGAAAGACACTGGATAAACAAATTTAATAGCATTGAAAGATAATCTCTTCATGTTTTTATTCTTGTATGAGATAACATGAGCTGAGTGTTGAGTAAGATTCATAAAGCTGCCACACTCTCCCTTTATATAGCTGCTCACAAAATTTCCAGATCCTGGTTTAAAGTGGACTGCAATATCATTTTGAGATATGACATTAACTTCTCGTATCAAAGGATTTAGTGCAGCAACAAGACCTTCAAGTTGAAAATATGATGCTTCACGAAGAATCTCCTGCAAGACCTCAGTTGATTTGGGGAAGGACTCCACAACTTCTTCTCCATCCCGCAAGTAGTTGAGTATGTGTCTAAAGTGTGTCCCATCTCTATCAAGGAAGAAACTACCATCACTACACTTCATTGGCTCTAAATCATGTCTACCACTAAACATCACTCCTAACATTGACTCGGGATACTTGGTCAGTGTGGAACGTGAGGTTGAGTAACAAGTGCCTCCAACTTCTAAAACTATCCTTTGTCCATGGAAAATAAATGAATTATTTATCCTGGCCTTTTCTTCTTCCCATTTCTCTTTCTCTTCATCAAATTTCCTCCGGTCTCTTTCTAATTTCTGTTTATCTTTGACCACTTGTTCAACTGCTTGTTTGAAAGTTGCAGTCATTGTCTATAGTGAAGGCATTGCTAGGTTAATGGTTATGTCTATATTTGACTACTTATTGATAATTATAAGGAACTAAAAGACATACACATTTAACTTTTTTTTTTGTAGTTATGGGAAAGTTTTCACGGTTCTTATGTATCTACGTATACAGCGAAACCTTTGAACTAAGGGCGCCTGGGACTGATCAAAAGTGTACTGATTATCAGTCATCCCAGGTTGTGTGGTTCTTCTGGCACTTGCCCATATTACAAGTTGTCTGTGGATCAAGTCATCACCTGGGATTGCTTTTCTTCGAGTTTAAGTATCAGTCTGACTGTGGGTACGTGTTGTCCACAGACCTTTAATGCAGGGTTTGCCAGCATCAGTGTTGGGACAGTTACTTTTACAAAGTAACTAGTTACTGAACTATTTAGTTACAGTTACATATTACCCAAAAAATAAAGTAACTATAATATTACATATTATCAAGAGTAAATAATGGAAGAGAGAGTATCCAACTGCCATATACTGCATCAAAAATGAGCACGTCAAGTAGAGAAGCCATCCTGTAGTGCTTTCAAAGGCAGTGTTGAATGAAGTAATAAACACCTGCTAGCTCAGACTGTTTGAAGTGTCCAGGCATGATTTGAAGTCAAACAGTCTGAGCTAGAAGGTGTTTATTACTTCATTCAACACTGCCTTTGAAAGCACTACAGGATGGCTTCTCTACTTGACGTGCTCATTTTTGATGCAGTATATGGCAGTTGGATACTCTCTCTTCCATTATTTACTCTTGATATTATATTACTTTGTGTCCACAGCCTTAAGCTGTCACGTGTGAAACTACCACCTTATCACGTGACATAATGGCATTGCTGGGCAATGTGCAAATCTTGGTTATAAGTAAGAAGCTGGTGGATAAGCTTCATTCAGTAGGCTTTGTTACTTCGTTGTGGGTAGGCGTTACTCAGTGGATTACTAATGAGATTAGTAACTTTGTTACTTGTAGTAATAATATTACGTAATATTAGACTTGTTACAGTAACTATATTACTTAGGTAATGCGTTACATTTGTAAGTAAAGTAACTTGAGTTATATTAAGTGTTTTTATAGTTTATTTCATTATATTACTTAGTTACCACAAAAGTAATAATATTACGTAACGCGTTACTCCCAACACTGGGTATGTGTAAAGCAATTGTTAATACTGTAGACCTTAATTATAGTTCTAACGATCTAGAAATCATTAATAGGGTTAACTTCAACTACACGGGGGTAAACTATTTCTTTTCTGTAATTTATTTCCCGTATTGTTGCAGTACAAATCGAATTTATCACTGTTCCAACTGTCAAGCGCTATACTTCCAAGACCATTCATCACAAAAGGCTGAAACTCTGGCTGTCCACTGCTATAGATTACAGAGATGCAATAATATGGAATTTGGGGAATGCGCAAAAATGGCCAGTTTTTGCTCAGCTGGTCACACATCCAAAAATATTGTAGCATCACTATATCATACGTTTAGTATTTAAAAAAATTTAATTTAAAAATGAAGTAGGGATCTACTGTACGCAATAAAAAGTAGTGAAACAAGAGATGAATGGTGGGAAAGTCCCTACTTTGGCATTGAACAAAATAATAATATCTAATGTGTCAAAGTAGGGACTTTCCCACTGACCAAAGTAGCAAAACAAGAGATGAATGATGATATTACAGCATAGCTCAGTGGGAAGTCCCTACTTTGGCATTGAACAAAAATAATAGCAATAACTAATGTGCCAAAGTAGGGATTTTCCCATTAAACTATGCTATAATACCATCATTCATTTCTTGTTTCGCTACTTTTTATTGAAAAGATCCCAATTTCAATTTTAAAATTAACAATTTTTAAAAATACTTGTGGCACAGCTACGTAGCTACAATGTAACTTGTACTAGTCCACTTGTATTTTCCATATCTGTAGGTATGGATGGGGAAGGCAGACACCATCACGTATAAACATCTTGCCCATTTGCTCAGTGAGAAGTGGAGTTCCCCATATTCTGTCCAGCTGTCAACCTTGCTGTTGCTGAGGGGTACCTGTCTCCTTTAGAACAAGAATGTTTTTATACTGTACTTGCTTCTTTTTCTTATAAAAATAGCTATGTCTACCATAACAAAGTAACTTGTAACTGTTCTGTCATACATGACTGTTGTATTAGAGTGACTGGTGTATTAGAGTATATCTCAGGTCAGTCAAGGGGTGTGCAGCTAGCTAGACCGATAAGGGGTGAGGTGGTTTTCTTTACTGTTTTGTATAGCTAGATTGTCAATAGGTGGGGTCTCCATAATCTAATGCTATTAGTCCACCTACATCTTTATTTGAGGGGCATGGTTGTGAACCTATCGCAAATGGGATCCCAATTGTGAAGTTGCAGATATCCAGCTAGTGTACCTCTTATAGTAGAACTGAGACGAAGCTCTTCTAAAATCCAGTTCTGAAATATTTCTGTGGCGTCTAAATATGCTGCTGAAAGAAAGTGTTGATACGGAAAATTAATGCCTTGATATGGTTTCGTTGGATGAAGAAGACAAATAGCCTGATTGAAGATGAAAGAAGAGACAAGGAGCAGAGGGCCTACACTTGTCGGAACCCCAAAAGGCACATCCTACTGGTGAGTTTGTTATTGTGGCGTAAAATGGTGGCCGTGTGCTGCTTCGTTTGGCCTCTAGCCTTGCAACTGTGGTCAGGCAGTCAAGCAGCAAGACTAAAATTCAAGTTTTGGCAATTTTAAAAAATTCTATATTCGGCCACCTGTAAGTGTTTTTGCTATATTTAATGCTGTATTATGTATTATATGGACTAGTACTATTTCGTAAAGGTGATTTTTGTCTTGTAAAATGTCTTTAAGATTATTTTTAGAAATGGGATTTTGGGCAGTGCACAAATTTTTTGGGCAATCCCTACTTAAACAGTACTACTGTACCATTTGGTATACCCCACTTGAAATGTGCATAACATCTTATGATCAGCTCTATGTGAGTGATATGATAAAGACAGTATATTCACCTTTTCTCCTAACTTAGTAATGTACGTGTGCATGAATATGTTGAGTTGGAAATAATATTATATTGTTTGGCATTTTATCTATTTTCTTCCAGCATCTATTTTTCCATACATTTTGTCAGGGCTGCCCAGAGAAATTAAGGGGCCCAGGGCAAAGAGTTAAAGTGGGGCAATATATATAATTATTATCATGTTTTAATTTTATGCACATGATTGGTCATGCCCAAGTCTGAACATTCTGTATGCACACTCAGCATGCTCTATCTACGGGGGTTGGGCCAGAAATTTTTGAAAAAACAAAAACAGTGCAATGAGATTGAGTTTTAGGGGTATTTCAGGGACTCATATTCAAGAAGATTCATAAAGTTAATGTTAGTAGCTAATTACTAAAGCTATACAGCTATGTTTGTTTTGTTTTAAACTGCAAACTATAGATTTATGTGGCATACCTCTGCTATCTCTATGGGCAACCCACAACTACCATAACTATGTAGTGTCAACAAATTAGTACCCACAAAATCCAGCCTTCCATACCCATAGTATTCCTAAACCCACAACAACAGGTAAAAAACAAAAGCAACAATTGTTATCACCTATTAGTGTTAAAGAAGTAAGTGCTGTTATACTACGTAGCAGTATATAAAGCCTGTAGTGTTATCATGCTGATAGTTACCTGTAGTGTGAAGTATGATGCAATGGGCTTTATCTTTGTCTTCTCTTCAGCTTATAAAGCCTCTTTTCATTGGTAGCCCTCCAGAGTTCACTGAAGCACACACCACAGTGTGCAAAATAACTTTTCAGACATGACCTGTCGTACTGTCAGGGCATTGCAAAATTTGAGTGGACATCAAGAAATTTGACCGGACATTTTAACTTTTATTGTTTCTCTTTTCCTGTGTCTCTACCACTTAGGATGTTTGTTTCAAACATTGGGGTCACCAATGTACTGTAGAGCTGATTATTTATCAACCACTCACTGATACTGATAGTACAGCATTTTAAAGGGTAGCTACTGGCCACATGAAAGGACTTCTATAGAATCAATTAGGAAAGGAGCCATAAGGATTTCAGTCAAGGCCTTCTACTTGCCTTGGAATGATATAGCTATATGGCCAAACTTTGCGTATGCTGCCATGGCTTAGAATATTTGTGACCTAGTTTTAGAAAACCGTTGATATTCGCACAATTTTCAAAATGCATTTTATTTCTTCTTTGTTTTCTACAGGGACAGAGGAATGGACACGGATTAGCTAAGTTTCAGCTTCATAAGTTAAGCAGCATTGGAAATACAGCACTAGACAGCCGGATGAGCAAATAAATTGACATGTACACAAGCTATTGAGAAAAGAATCTACAGGCGCTTACATAAACCATCATAACTTACTGATACAACAGTGTACGGAATTGAATATTGGCTCACTGTGTTTGCCGTGAATTTTCGCATCCACCAAGGTATAGTTTTGTCCCAGGCATGCTTCTGTGTTTGAGAAGGAAGGCAAATTCACTGAAAAACAATCTTCGGTAAATTCTTTTGTCACCGCAACGTAAACAACTGTCTGTAACTTTGAAATCCTTTCGTGTATGGGGATGAAACAAAGATTTTTGTACTCCCTATGCAAAGCAAAGCAAAGCAAAGCAAAGCCTTCAGCAGCCATGTGAAACAAAGCTATTGCCGTCCAGTGAACCAGCACTGGGATGCCTGTGCACCACTCAGGCACTTGAGCCTTGTGCAGACAAATCCTCCTGGGGCAGGGCTAGTAACCCCCAGGAAGACTGTCCAGGTCTCTCGGAGAGGTCGCGGAACCTAAAGTTCCACAACGATCCCAATACCACTAAGCGAGACAAGGACAGTTGGGCATTTGCTTTCCCAGTTTACACCAGGTACCCATTGATGTTACAGCTGGGTGGGCTGCTTCCCCAGTTGACACCAGGCCACCAGGTCCCCATTAAACAGCTGGGTAGACTGGAACAATGTGAGTAAAGTTTCTTGTTCAAGGAAACAACAACACGAAAGTGGCTCCCTATGAACAGGCTAACATGATGATTCCCAGGATGTATCCATTGGAGGCTTAATTTTCCCACCAGTGAGGTGATAAAAACTTGCATAATTTTTTTTCTGGAGCTTGCATTGTTTACCCATAGTGTTTTATTACAAAAGTACTATTGTGCGTATATTGACAGTTTTCCAAAATTCGGTCACATTTATTGGCTGTATTCCTAATATGAATAGATGCACTGATGCCTTCTTCATTCTAGCTTAAAACTGGCTGTACAGGTGATCATGAATACCACAAGTAAAAGCTACTAATTGCAATCAGGGTATAAATACAGAGGTGTAAGAAGCATGGGTGCCATGGGTGTTTGGGCACTCATAAATATTTCCAGTTGCATAACTAATGGGTGTCAGCACATTGTACCACATATTACTGAAAAATCGAGATACTCTAATAGAGCAGTCAATGACTCTAATAAAGCAGTCGTGGCCTTTTTTTTTTTTTTTTTTTTGTTTGTTTTTGTTTTGGTCTTCACTCTTCAGCTTTACCACTGGACACCCATAAGTTAAATATCTTCCTACGCTCCTGAAATACATTTTACTACTAGTACTGCAGTACACACTAGTAGGCTGGCACAACATAGTAAACTGTTTACCTTAGAGGTTAACTTGGGCATGCCTTTGTGGTCAGTACAACCAAAAACACATAACTTAATTACATGTCAATACCATCATGTCTGGCCTCCCCTCCTAGCCCAATGCTAACACTATAAACGTTGAAAGGACACTATTTCTGGACAAATTCAATTATGGCCTAACACCTGGTGTAATTGACCGGAAATTGTCCGGTGTCTGGACATTATTTCGCACACTGCACCATTTCTAGTCATGGACCATGCATCAACAGCATCAGCTTGCTTTAGTTCACCATTTAAAAATTACATTAATTAAGAAGCAGTAGCGGTTTACTAAAGCCTGATGGACTGCATTCGGATTTCTTGCAACCTCATGTGATCAGCATTCATATCAAGAAGTTTGTGGACTTTTGCTATACTTTTGTTGATGGCAAAAATTCCAGCTGGAACAGGCATGTCCAATACATTTCGATTGAAAAACCTTAAATTAATTAGCCTACCTTGAGTCTGTTTAGTAACTTTTCGGGTTTGATATGTGTAGAGCGACTCTCTGCGAGTACAATGATGCCAATAGAAGTCCAGAAATTTTGGCAAGTCAAGGCCTAAACCGACCCAGTGTAGCAAATCCCCATACATTTTGTATTGGGCGTTTCAGGGGCATGTAATAAAAGGCGTAATAACCCGTGACACGTAATAGGCCTCAGATTCCAAACCAGATTTGGAAAAAGCAGTGAATAACGATTAAGATGAGCTATATCAGAAGGAAATCAGGAAATTTAAGTGAGTCATTTTAAGGTTGAAAATCACTTACTTTTTCTATAGCAAATTGTATGGTGGATATTTGAAAGGCAATGCTCTGAGTTATTTCGATGTCTTGAAACAAGGGGGTGTCACATAGGTACGTACTGTAGAGAGATCTGCAACTGCGGTCAAAGTCTTGACTTGGCACGAATTTGGCGGCCTTGACTTAGACTGCAGTCGCAGATCTATCTACAGTGAGTGCATGTATGTCACCCCTTGTGAAAGGCATTAACCTTCACTACATTAGTATACAATCAGGGGCGTAGGCAGGATTTCCAAAAGGGGGGTTCTGCCCTAAGTATAGAATTTCGTAGGTGTGCACATGTAAACACGTGTACACGTGTAAACATGTGTATTCTTATAAATTCATTCGCAATAGCGAGTAGAGATACTTGAATTCCTCTGCCTGAAGACCTGTAGCTACCCATTTCAGTGGATTTGTGTAAGTTAATTCAGTTCTAGTTAACCAGTATCACGATTTAAAAAACTTAACTCTGAAAAGGGGGTTCGTCTGAACCCTTTGAACCCCCCCTGGCTACGCCCCTGACAATGAAACAAAAGCAGTAAATTTTTTCAAGTTTTTAAAGCTATAAATCAATAATAAACACTTAAACAGTTGGTAGAAAGGCAAACTCTGCCCAGTCCTGGGATGATGGTACTGTGAATTAGTTTTGCAGGTTAGGCCACTCCAATTAGTAATTATGTTTCTGGTCCACCGCCCGTATCCTTTTTTGGAGAATGTGAAATTTCAGAAATACATGGGTAAAATTCCCGCATCAGCTTTTTGAAAAACCCGGATTTCAGAAACAAATATTGGGCTGCAACAAGTATAACTACTGATCTAAGTGTCATGGTTTGTATTTTTATCAGTGAAAACATGCAAGAAATGGGCATAGTGCATAGTACAGATCGATATACTCTAATAGAACAGTCAGTAAATCACAAAAATACTCTAATCGAGCAGTCACTTCATTGTTGCTTTGTTGCTGAATTCCCGCGCCCGCCCACACCTAAAACTGATTTTCAAAGGACCAGAAACATAATTACCAATTGGAGTGGCCTTAGTTTGTGAAAATTACAGTGTTTCGTGATTATAAGCAAAATAACGTCCGTGCCATGTAGCGAACTTCTTCACATGATGAAAAAAAAAGCGTACAGTGCATGCGATTTTACCCCCTCCCCCTTGTAGCGTAGGATTGTACGCTCGCGAAATTAAAGTAGAGATTTCCAACTAAATTAAATAATTAACATTCCATACATTCATTGGTATGAACAATATTGTGCATTTTGTCAGGGTCATTTTTGTGCAAACCCCACCTCAATCAGTGGTTCCTATCAAAAGATATAAGGAAAAGAATTTGACAGTGTGATGATTTTTGTGTATAGCATTTCAATGCTTTTTATGTATATTGCATGGCACCAAACACAATACAAAGTGTCATAAATCTAGATAGGAAACTAATAACGACATGAAATTTTCACCACATATCTATTTTATGAAGAACAGCATATGAAGCAAGTAAAACCTCTCAAAAGTGACCACTTCTTTGTAGACTGACCACTCAGAATATTACATGAATAAAGCAAGTGATGCATAAATAAAACTGTGTATTGTGTAATACTAAATATATATACACAGGTACTTAATGCATTTTCAAGGATAACTAACTAGAAAAATCGGTAATATTTTATAAATGGCAAGTACTGGCATCACAAGTCGCAATTAACACGTACTTCGGAAACATGACAATCAGATAACACAATGTAAGAGCAACATTATTTTTAAAATAGATTTGTTTGGACACTGCTCAGCTTTATTTGTCACATTGTAAGCACTAAGGATGATAATTATTATATAACACAATGACATCACTGTACTACAAAGAGAAATTATAAATAGTTTCTGATCAAAATTACAATCACTGAAGCTGCTATAAAATGGATCAAAACAGCAGTAAATATACACCAGAATATAACAACAGGTATGTGTGAAGCCATGTAAGGTTGGTATCACATGCCAGTCTCCACTTTTGAAAAGATTATGCTCAACCTTGAACCTTATTTTGCAATTCCGCGCAAGACAACAAACTGCTCACCTTCAAACTATACTTGCATTGATGCAGGGGGATGCCTTGAAGCCCAGGGTGATTGTAATGCTGAATTCTGAGCAGTGTTAGATGGCGATTTACCTTTAAAAGGGCCATATTTCCATCGTAATCCAACATCAATCGTCCTCCAAACAAAAAACACATGGAAAAATCGAAATCAGCATATACGGTTTGCCCAGAACCACTTTCTTCGTCCTCATCAGCAGCAGATTCACGCGGAAACACTCGGAAACTTCGGCTATCACAGGTGCCACATTCTTCCAATTAGAATTACGTACGCAATTATTTGTATGGGCTTCCTATGGGGATTTTTATTTCTCAAACATTGATTTGCTGTATTTCAATAAATACCGCATGGATTTTAATCCAGTAAAGTGCAATACAAAGTACGAAACATTGGCTACCATTTCAGGCCCGTAGCCAGGGGGGGTTCGGGGGGTTCGGAAGAACCGCCCTCTTGGGAAAAAGGTCCACAATTTCAGTAAAAAGGTCCACAATTTTAGCAAAAAGGTCCACAATTTTAGTATACAAGTCCAAATTTTCAGTAGCAAAAGTCCATTAGCTCCAGTTTAATAAACACCACTGATAAGAAGCTAAATTAAGTGCTCCCAGTAGCTGGCTCATTCAGTACTTGTAATGCAATGCAAGATCGAGATACTCTAATAGAGCAGTCAACCACCCTAATAGAACAATCACTCTAATAAAACAATCACTCTAATAGAACAGTCACAATTACGTTTTCTTATAAAATCTGTATGTAATTACTTAATTTATTTACAAAACCATGTTTGTTGTCTAAACTAGAACTTTCATAATATAAAAAGTTTGGTGGGCATGCTCCTCCCATGCAGAGCCCATAAATAGCATCCATGCTTCAAAGCGCTCAGTCTTTCCCATTCTTATTCACTGTGACATTCCAATATATTATAGACACAGATGGTATAATCACAGATGGTATAATTACAGTAGCAGTAGAGATATTTCCCAGATGTCATCCAAATAGCTGGTCTTGAGCCTACCTAAAAATTGTTATTTTTATTGACTGAAATGCCACTAAATTCAACCTTTTAGTGTATATTTTCAAGAAATTTCCTGGGGGGGCATCCCCCAGACCCCCCTAGATTGAGTCTCAGTACCTTTATTAATCATCATGCAAGTAAAGGTCCACTTTTGGTCAAAAAGAACCCCCCTTTCAAAATCCCTGGCTACGGGCCTGCATTTACTGGAACGGCAGCTTGTGAAACGTTTATTGAAGGTGTATAATTTAAGTAGCAAAAATATGTGTGAAAAATTGGTAGGTTGGAAATCGCTAATTAAAGGCTGAAAATTGTGGGCTACCCCCTACCTGGTACTAATGCCATAGTCGAAGGGCTAATCTTTTAGTACTGGGTTTTAGTCATCACTGAACGCCACTGACTGCCTCAATAATGCCGAACCGAGACATCCCGGCATTTGAAATGTCAGTGCCAGCCGAGGTGCCAGCAAACCGTCTTGTGTAAAACTGTGCGATGCAACCCCGGTGCGATGGCTGCCCTGCTGATATATGGCATGCCCCAATACCTCGTGAAATACTCAAAGACATTTGCATGCGTACTCACCTTTGCTTAATAATATGCTGTGAGTTCTCTTCACTCGTTAGCAGTAGTTCATCAACTACGGTAGTTTGAACTGGAGTCTTCACTTGAGTCTGTTTAAAGACGACTAACAATTAACTTTCCGCCACGCTATATGTATAGCTAGCTAGCTACTTATCGTTTAAAATAAGTAGCTATAATTTCTCTGGCAGGCAATTCACGCATCATGAAGTCCTACATATTATACACAGTGCATGGAATTTGAATTGGAATCCCATACATGCAAATGGAATTTGCGTGGAATCCTAGCTAGACCTACATAGGTAGCTAGCTATATTTTATCTATAATTTGTCAAAATGACAGGATGGCACCAAAAGGCATACAAGGGTGCATCCCTCATGTAAATGAAGTCTTAAAAATTTTTGTGACTATATAGCTAATTGATGATCATGTCATAATGTACTATAGCTATGCATAATCAAATCTAAAGTAGGACTAGACACACCAACAAGAATAGGAGTTAACTTTTGTAAAATACGCAGAGAATAATTAACATGAGACTCATGACATATCATTATACGAAGCGTATATTTAGCCGATCACCGTGCAAATATTTATTTAGCCAGTTGTTTGTTGTATAACTTGAGTATCAAACACACTAGTTGTAAAGAAGGTAAGTTAAAAAAAAAAAAAATAGAGATGACCGGCTAAATATCAACAGCCATCATTATACATGATTTTAGCTCTGACTGCTTGTGTGTATAGTAGAGAACATGTACATATATAGTATGAAAGGGTTGTTAAGTATAAATTATGAGTCAAATTCTGTGTATGAATAAGGTACCTTTACTCAAATTTGGTTACTTAATATTACAGATTATAGCAAATATATATTAGTGAAATATTCATGTCAGAAATGCATGAAATGTTCCTGCACATGGTAATAATAGCTATAAGATTATTATCATGACCTCCATTTTTGCAAAGGTTATGGAACACATTATATATCATTCCATCATCAACCATCTAAACGAAAACAACATATTAATTGAAAATCAACATGGGTTCAGATCTAATCATTCATGCATAACTCAACTAATTACTCTTACAGAAGACATATCCTTTGCTCTAGACCATCAGAAACAAATAGATATCATCCTATTGGATTTTTCTAAAGCATTCGATACAGTACCACACCAACACTTAATGACCAAACTAAGATATTATGGAATTAATGGCAGTACTTATAACTGGATCCAAACTTGGCTTACCCAACGTACTCAGTGTGTTGTTTTAAATAGTGAATCCTCTAGTCCAGTGTCGGTAATGTCTGGGGTACCACAAGGCACAGTTCTTGGACCTCTAATGTTCTTATTGTATATAAATGACATAACTAAAGACATCAACTCACCACTCCGCCTGTTCGCTGATGATTGCTTGCTTTATAGAGTTATCAATAGTGTAGAAGACATCAACAGACTTCAAGAAGATTTAAATAAACTGTCAGAATGGGCCGATACTTGGCAACTTAAGTTCAATATTAGTAAATGTACAGTTATACGTTGCACAAGATCCTTATCACCACTCACGACTACACACTTCACAGTCACATACTAGATATATCTGATCAACATATGTACCTAGGAGTCTTAATTCATAAATCACTGTCTTGGTCACCTCACATATCAAATGTTGTCAATAAAGCATCTAGAACACTCAATTTCTTAAAACGCAATCTAAACAAATGTTCAAAACAAGTTAAAGAATCAGCTTACCTAACAATGGTGAGACCACAACTAGAGTATGCATCTGCTGTCTGGGATCCCTACCACGTTGGAGATATTTCAGAGTTAGAGAAAGTACAACGAAGAGCAGCGCGCTGGGTGTTGAATGACTATGGCAGATTCAGTTCAGTTTCTCTAATGTTGGATCAGCTGAAATGGCCTACATTACAAATTCGTCGGAAATTATCTAGGTTACAAATATTGCATAAGATACACTACCAACAGTTATCACTCCAAATTCCTCATTATTACTTACCAAAAACACGACCAACAAGACAATACCACCATCTTCACTATATTTTACCTACCTCATCCACCACGGCATACCAAAACAGCTATTTCTCAAGAACAATAAACGAGTGGAACATACTACCAACTGACACAATTGAAATTGCAGATACTGATCTATTTACAGCTAGACTCCAATCATATTATTGTACCTAATGTATTTGTTTATGTGATTCCTGAGCACACCAGCAGGGCTGACTGCTCAGTAAACAATAATAATAATAATAATAATCATTTACGTATAGTTATATACTGCACTTTCAGTTCTGACACTTGCATCACAAACAGCATGATCTGACCAACACACAAAGTACAGTACATATAATCATTTGTTTGCCACTAAATGTTCACTTCAAAGGTGATTTAAGAATCAAGTTCATGTTAATACTGTAACTTGTCATTTACCATACATACAGATAGTTGACAGTCTTCTGCCATTCTTTAAATGTGTACCATAAGCTGAGTATCTAAATTGTCTCCAAACTATGTTAGTAATGTCAGTATAAGTGTAATTGTACATCTTTGGTTGTATGCAAGCCTTATAACATCTGTGTTCTTTAAGGCTGTCCTATTCAGCCTACACAGGCCTTACATGGGATCCTCATTGATCAGGTTGCATGATTTCATTCAGCAATTGTCAAAAATCTTAACATGTACCAAAAGACAGTATTATGATATGCCACTTACTTACAAGGTACACCCATACTTGAGCATGGAAGCATTGTCTATCTGCTTGGAATGTCAGTGACATGTTAGTAAGCCATCTTAAAAGGTGTAAAGTCACTTTTTGTTGGCTACCAAAACCTTTCACATTGAGGATGCACAGAAAGGTTGCTGCACAATACTGCAAAATGATTTCAGTGTCGGTCAAATTTTTGAAGAAATTTGCCAGAAAATGATCGGTGGTAAACTGCTATAATTATTTCATGGGGTCTTCAAATAATACAAACTAATTGACTAAAGAAACTCAATAAATTCAGCATATAGAGTAAAGTTGAAATACATTATCTATTCTAGCTATAACATTAGTTACATATCCCCCAACTAGGGGCCAGCAAGAAGGGCCTGTGTAGCAGAGACTCAGATACATAACACTAAATCTCTGACGAATTAATGGATACAATCCCAGATCAAATGGTGACTTGTTCCCCAGACAACTTGCTTGAGGGGATTTCCATCTCTACATTCAACTTGTCCTTAGCAGAAAACTCAATGCATGTTTCATTCAAGTTCATTCGTTATTCCACCATACAAAGATAAAGGCTGTGAAGTAGGGAGTCAAAAATACTACGCTTAATTGAATGGAATAATATTCCAGAGCAGCTGGGTGGTGCATGACTCAGTACATAAAGGAAGTCATTTTAGCCTCGACTATTGACATGTCTATTTTACTTAGCTATTATTGACTATATATATCTGCACAAAAACAGCCAAGCTGTGAAAAAAAGGTGCGCTTTAAAAGCCCAGGTGAAATGTTGTACAATAATTTGGTTGTAGGTAAATAGCTATAAAATTAATAATATGCTTAGACAAGGAAAAGAGTTTAATGCAAATCACTGTCATGGTATTTCAAGATTGCTTCAAAATAACAGTACTTGTCATATTAACATGTGACATCTTGATCCTTGAATTATTTGTATTATTACAACAGGGATAGTATTAGAAGATTGGAATGATGGTTATGAGGGCTGGAGCTTTCTGTGGTTCTCAGTTTTTATACTTTGTAAGATCTTTAATACCAGTACAACCAGTAGTCAAATACTCTAATACGTAAATCAGTTGGGCACTACTGCAGATAATTAGCCTTCATCAAATTAACAAGTAAATGCATAACTTATGATTTTCTCCATGCATATCTCACAGACAGTCTGAGGTAACCAGTGCCAGGGCTATGCCAGATTTTATACCATTTTATTGTACAACAGCATCACTGCTACTTTAATATTTCACAGAATCTCTATATATAGTATTTGTACCTGGTGGTGCACATGACTACAGTAGCTATTTCATTAATTTTTGCATAATTATATGGATCATAATTCTTATTGGGTATGTCTATACCAGATCACCAATGACTTCTGAAGTCAATATAGTATTCAACTCAATAATGAAAACTGACTGCTCACCCTCATTCATATAAACTTGAATCAACTTTGCCTGGCTAAATCATAATAACTATATAGTACTACATTGTATCATAGGCATACAGTAAAATTAATACTTTTGATGCCAAGACTCTGATCCCTGTTATGCAGGTCTTTAGTAAGACGTCATACATCTGGGTTACAATGGTAAGAGATCACAACACAAAATCGGTTGTACTAGATAGACATAAATCTACCTGTTACTTTTTCTCTTGGGCTTAAACAGCTATATCTTCTCCAAGATCACTGAAATTTAATTGCATTATATCTATAAGATACTGTACCACTATATTGCTTGCTGCATGTAATTACAAGGTGATAGGTTTAAAAAAATGAGAAGTCATGATAGTGGCTATTAGGTAAATGGTATCTTTACAACCAGCAAAAGTCACAATCATTTCTTTTTGTGCCCACAAGTTAAACCCACAATTAATGTTTACAAACATCTGTATAAAAGTAATGTGGTGAATGCAGGTCTATCTTCCTTCACCTATTAAGTGAGCATGGCTGAGTAGTATATATCACTTATACCATGGCTACTCAGGATTTGCATTGTAACAACATAACAACTTATGCAACATGTATGGGGTCTATTCAATCAATATTACATTTGATGACATGAAGAAATGTACTGACAAAGTTCATTTTAGTGTTTACTCTTAACAGTGTGAAATCTCCAAATATCAACACATTTCCAAAGATTCCGGACTATTTTTAAGCACAGTTAATATATCTCAATTTATCCTCTCTTGACTACAACAGATTTCTTTGGGCTCAAGAGTGGATAGTCATGGTACTACAATCTTGTTCACACTCCAATATGTTCTACTTCCTGGAAAGCTCACAAGTCTTTAAGTCCGCAAATCAGATTCTGCTATATCTCCTCAACTCCTTGCTAAGCAACGTCTCAGAGGTCCTAAAACATCTAATCTATTTTTTGAAAAACCTTAATATTAATAGCATGCAACAATCAATTTGGCTTTTTCCAAAATGAATATATATATATAGAGCAACTTCTACCCTCCAAACTCTTCAGCAATACCACTACAATTGGCACCACTGGTCATGAGGACTGCAGGCCCGTCATATATAATTATGTTATTATCAGGCGAATCCTGAGTGGTCACACATGGTTTAAGCATATTATGTGACCTGACTATTTAGCAGTTTGAAGTTTGATAACTTCATCTCTGAACATGATAATTAAGCAACATCTTACCACTTATGTGAAAATTCCTGTAGATTTTCTGAATTTTACAGAATTGTCATGGCTTATACAGAAAAGATGATACACCATATGAAGTAAACATAATTGTGTATTTTTGGGCTATAAGACTGATTGGTCAGACTCAGTCACATATATGTACCACTCTGGTGTGCACACCTAATAGGTAAAAAGATAAACTTACATCCACCCAATGTTTTATACATATTGATCATGGCTTAAAGGCATAGGCTATAGCGTTCATGAAAATGTTATTCATATGCCGCATAGTCTGTACAGTTTTTTTATCATTTACAAAACACTAAAAAGAAAATTAATCATTTGTCAACAATAACATTAAAGTTCTGTCATTATTACAAGCTCCTGAGTATATACTACTGGAAGGACAATATTAAGTTGAACATGCAATGTGATGCACACTATAGAGTCAATCTGAGTGGAGAAAAAACATGACTAGTATCTCAACTAATCAATAGGTGAAAGAGGTATTGCAAAGATTACAATTAATAAAGGATGCTAGCTATAGATTAAGTAGTCATAGGGTGCTAAAGGATAGTCCTTTCCTGCTGTTTGCTTGTAATGGCCTGTTTTGAGTAGTAGCTCACATTAAAAGCACCTTGAGAGTAATCTGTATTATAGTAACCATTGTTGACTTTAAATTTACATGGGATGTTATTCTAAGGCAGGGGTGGAGGAAGTAGTTGATATGATGGGGGGCTGGGCTGACCCAGACTTAGTCTCTGGTTTGGTGGTATGGCGAGACCAAAAAAAAAGAAAAAAAAAAGGTCGCAACCAGCTGACAATAGCTGCCCACCTCACCAGCTACGCATCCATAGCTGATAAACTACATAAAAATCCTTACATAGCTCGCTACACACTGCTCTAATACTGTAACTGCTTTACTAGAGTGACTGCTCTATTAGAGTACCTCGATCTTTATCGCGGTTTCAGCCCCACTCCAAGGATAACTTCGGCGTGGTATCATTCTGAGGGGGGCTAAGCCCCCTAGCCCCCCCCCCCCTTTCCGCCGCCTATGTTCTAAGGTCCCAGGGGCGTAGCCAGGATGTTCTGAAGGAGGGTTCCAGCACCAGCATTGAGTTACTAGAAGCAGAGGTTGCACCCCCAGCCGCTGAGAGACTTTCAATATTTTAATAAATCAAAACTCAGCAAATTGCTATATTTTATGCAAAAGTACATTAATTATGATGCACTGGGATGAAGGTAGTACTAGAAGGTAGTACTAGATAAAGTTACCTAGTGGAAACAGACAGCATAACACGTAGAGACACATATAGTAATCTGTAAGTGATGGTTATATCTCACTGTGGTATAGGAGCCATGAATCCACTGATACAAATGACAATGAATCAAAACAATATAACTATACAAATATGCATAGCATGAATTCATTTTGCATAACACAAGTGATAAATTACTGGAGCTCTATATCTTTAAACACTGCACACCAAAGCTATAGCAGTATAAGGTCATGTTAAGTTTCGCATTTAATGTTGGAATGTCTGAAAACTTCATATGGACATGGATATTTACATGCATGTTCTATTAGAGTATACCTGACTGCTCTATTAGAGTATATACCTGACTGCTCTATTAGAGTATATCGATCGTTTTGAAGAGGGCCCATGTTACCTCTGTAAATCCTTCCCTGAGAGATGAATGTAAGTTTTATCAATTGTTGTGCTGTGCCATTACACTATATTGCTCACTCATTTTGTCCTGCCACACTAAATGGTGTGTTAGGATCCTGCTTGCAGAAGTCTAAATTTTACAGGGGGGTTCCTGAACCCCCCGTCCCTACGCCCCTGCAGGTACATCACTTAAAAGGTTTAGTGCAGCATCAAGTTGATAGTAATTTTCTCCATGGAGAAGCTCCCGTACAGTTTCAGGAGACTGAGGTAATGACTCCATCACTTCTTCTCCATTCCTCAAGTAGTTGAACATATGTCTAAAGTGTGTCCCATCTCTATCAATGAAGAAACTACCATCACTACACTTAATGGTTTCTACTGTAAATCAGGAAAAAAATTCGTCGTCAAAAATTTTTCGTCGGGTTTAGTTGTAGACGAAAATTAAGACAACAGATTTTTTAACTATGCCAATAATTTGCGCATACTATATATTAACGTATAGTTAGCTATTCCTTCAAAACTTTTCATTGAGTATGCCAGGACGAAAATAAGTTGTGTCAAAATTTTATTAATACTGAGATGAAAATTTTCTACGCCAAAATTTTCCTGATTTATCGCCAAATCATGTCTATACCACTTCCAGTGTGTGCTATATATTAGCTAGGTATTAGCCCTGGCTACACAAGTGCTGCCTTGATTAACGCAATACATAAGATTAAAATTCTTGAAATTGCCAGTGTGTCACAATTTTAATTTGATGTACAAATTGTTATCATAATTAATTGTACATTACAGTACAGATGTGTGTGTATACACATGCAAATAACTATGAGTGCTTTCTTTGATTAAGTATACCTAATAACAATAAAATTCTTGGACCTGCCGGTGTCAATTGTGATACAATGTATAGCAATCTCTATACCCTTTATACTGTTATACTTAAGCCACTGTATACTGTATATACTGTTTAGAATCATTTAAACAGCTAAACGTATGTTCTCCCCCTGTCTCTCTTCCATCCTCAGAACCTTCACTGCTTTTGATGCTGTCAATGAACTCTCAGATCATGAAAGCTGAATATGTAATTTAATAATCTATAACCTGCCAGAGAGCCCCATGAATGCCGATACATCCATCTTCAATGACTTGTGTAATTTCCTGGGTGTAGATGCTCAAATTTCTTTGATTACTCAGCTTGGCAAGGAATAGACTAATAAGATTAGACCCTTACATATATGTTTAGACAATGCAGTAAATATATGGAAAATTTTGTCTCGATCAACAAACTCAGATTAAACACCAAAATGAAATTTTAATAATGTATACATCAACCCTGACATGACTGCTGAATTAACCAGCTATTGTGAGAAGAACTAAAAGAAGAAAGAAAAGAGAAAGAAATCTCCACCTTTTCAAACACACTTTATGTAACAACTCTAAACAAACTGTAGGACCAGGTGTCCTACAGACCTTCAGCACTTGTGCTGTAAAGCCTTAATAAATAAACCAATGTCCATTTGGTTTCACAAGGGGTACTTTAATAGATAATAAGTCACTCTCTAGAGTTCCTATGGATATATATACTTGAAATTGACAAGGAGAAAACATCCTCACTGCCTGGCAGACTCCTGTAAGCATTCGAGTGTCAATCAGATGGCTGCAGGTTTGAGGCTGCCCGCCCGTCCACACACACACACGCACACACTCTGTAACATTACCTATAGATATTGTAGAATCATCAAACATGATGGAGCAATTACAAATAAATAACAACAATATGCAACTTTGTTAACCTGTTTTTCTGTATGTGTAATTGTGTATTGACAATGTTTATTTATAATTGCTTTACAACACAAGTAAAGGAACACTATAGTATAATTGGCATAGTGCAGGCTGACTACAAAAAATAACGTGGACATGTTGTTTGACAACTAGTGCCAACTACCCATATGACTTCATTTAGTATAGAATAATGTGTATATATAGCTGCTATTATAGCATAAAAGGACAAGTAACATTGCTACACAAAGGTGGCATACATCGCTGTATTCAACTGAATTATGCATTGGTAAGTTATAGCACAATTAATGCTACCTTTATGAGGTATGTGAAAAATGATTTACATTAGAACATACCACGGTAGCAACTTGCAAATAATTTACATGGCAGTATTACAACTGCAGCATGTACTAAGAATGTAGCTCATGCAGTCTATTTGATTGTGTGATTGTTTCACTCTTCCTGCAGTGGATAGTACTGTACATATTATACACAATACATCAGTAATTACATGCTAAAAATGCCTAAACGTACATAAAATTTAGTTACTCAGCAAATACCAGTTTATCACAGCAGCAATGACACAAGCTAACAAACTAGTTAATCTTCCCAGCAGACTGAAGTCCTGCCTTTAATTCACTGTCAAAAGTAATGTAGTCAGTTTTAGTGTTGATAAAGCTAACTCTAGCGACTAGTCCAACGATGTTAGTAAACACTGTTCCATCAAGAATACAATTTTCAAATGTGACATCTGATAAAAAACAACAATTTATGAAACCATACCCAGTAAAGTTGCAATTAATAAAAGATGCTGGATGTTCAAACTTCACGCCATCAAAAAAACTTCCTCTCATGTTTGTATCCTTGTATGAGACAGCTTGCTTTGAGCAAAGTTGATAATCAGATTTCTCAGAATAATTGTAATAACGGAATTCATTAAGATACTTGCCATAGGGGAAAACACTTAATTCACGTGTTATTATTGCGTTTAGTGCATCAACAAGACCTTCAAGTTGATAATATGTTGCTTTATGAAGAATCTCATGTAAAGCTTCAGTTGATTTTGGAAAATATTGGACTACTTCTTCCCCATCCCTCAAGTAGTTGAGTATGTGTCTAAAGTGTGTTCCATCTCTATCAATGAAGTAACTACCATCACTACACTTCATGGTTTCTAAATCATGTCTACCACTAAACATCACTCCCAACATTGACTCAGGATGCTTGGTCAGTGTGGAACGTGAGGTTGAGTAATGTGTGCCACCAACATTTAAGTCAATTACTTGTCCATGAAACGTAGATGTGCTGTTTATTTTGATGTTTTCTTCTTCCCATTTCTGTTTATCTTTCTCTACCTGTTGTATATTCTTCGCCATTCTAGCTGCTGTAGCAAAGTTACTTTCTGAGGAAGATGCACATCACTATAAGATATTACAGTGTAATGACCTAAAAGCAGCTCTTTTGAGCTGATGTAGTCTCCCTTTAATCATAAATCATAACTTGTATACATACTGTATGAGCACAAATTTTGGTGTGGAATTAAAATTCGCAATTTGGCAGACAAAACTGCCAAATTAACATCTCGCCATATTGTTTTTCTAATATTTTAACTGATTGAACAGGCAGGAGATCAGGCAAGAAGCAAGGTTGATGTACAGAACCCCAGTCTGCATTAATCAAACAATTCTACGATTGTCTGTAATATCGCAGGTTAAGGTCCTACTCTTTTGCTGAAAGGAAGCTGGAGATCATATTTGCTCGGAAAATGTTCCAGTCATTTTGCTGCACCAGTTATGGATTGAATACATCTTTGTTTCACATGAAAGTCTCTCCAGTATGCAGGCCAATGAGGTAATTATTAAAGTGTTTACCATGTATAATATATCTTTGCAAAAACCAGAAGCCACCTTGAAAGCCACGTAGCTAGTTGACATGCTACCATACATATGTGACTCCACTTTTTAGACATGCATCTCATCAAACTAATTCTTAGCAAATGTAAATTATTAAGCAAACGCTAAATATTCTGCTTGCCAAAATATGGTATACTATTATTTTATTTTTACTGTTATTTCTCAGCAACACCAAGCATGTACAAAATGAGAAGCTAATTAACTAACTGTCAATCGATGAATTGGGTGCTGATAGCTATATTATAAAGACAAGAATACTGAGATGAAATAATACCTTACAGACAAACATGCAGTGGTCTTTCAGTTTTCCATCCACAATTTGTTCAACCATAATTGCAAAACTGAGTCCTAATACAATAGCACTAAAATCTGATAATTTCTACTTATGTGCCATATAAACTATACACAAAAGGTAACATAATTAATACTGTGGCATATATAGATGATGTAAGTAACATAGTAGTAACACAACAAAAGTAGTAGTAAAAGTAACATAGCAGTAGTATAGCAATTATTTATGACATTTGCATCAGTGTTTATCCCCCTCCCTTGAAATAAAAATACCTTTCCCAAAACAGTTTTGTCTTTTCCGGCTAATACTTGGAACATAACAACTGATTTGTACTTGCAAGAATGCTGTGACTGTATGGAAAACAAATTACAGGTATTAATTTTATTTGGTTGATCATACGTAAGTCACAAGTGCAACAGACTATGGAGTTACTGTAGGACTTAATTGTCTCACTGTGTTCACCACAAAATTCATAAGTTTGTAGCCTTGATCCACCCATGTTTTCAAGCAAAAGGGTTGTTCAAGCTTATCAACAGCAACAATTTTACCATAACATAGACAAACACACATAACTCATGTTTGCTTCATGGCACATAACTTAAATAAAGATATTCATATTCTCAATGAAGAGGCAAATTTGATGGTATATAGGTTTTACCAATTTAAATCTTCTTTCACTGTTCACTGAATCAATTAAAATGTGTGCAAAATCATTTTTGTAGCATGAATGTGATTTATTTCAGAAACAGAATTATCCAAACTAGTCAATTAAAACATGCAACCTTAAAGATGCTTTCAGATTCAGCCTGAGATCAAGACACACAGTAGTGTGCTGTGCAGCCCAAGAAGCCGGCACACCACAGTGTGCATACATTGACAGGAAGAAAGAAAACATGATTTTCGTACATATGTAGCTCTGTGCACTAATGGTCATCATCGTTATCATCATGTGTGGTGTGATTATCTGCTGTGTTGTTATGATCATCATGTGGTTAATTGAACTAATTTTGCTGTACAGATATCCACCAAGTAGGAGAGACCACATACCAAATTTGAAGGAAATCGAACCAGCCATTTATGAGATACAAGTAGCCAAAGTTTCGGTTTTTGTTTTGGTCACAGAGAATTGAAATGAATAATGGTATAATTTATTTACACATAAAATCAGGAGATAATAACGATAAGAAGTATTATAGAACTTTACATGGGAAAGATCAAAGGAAAAGTATACTTTAAATTCCATAAAGTACACTTTAGGGCAAACAGTGCTTTATTGACCACAAAGGGTGTTCTAATACACCGCAAAGAGTCTTTATTCGTACAATTAAGCACTCTTTGTGGTGCAATACAGCATAGTTGCCCATGTGCCTTGGTGCAGGCTAGTAGCTCGTGGCGCTCACGCCAGTATGACTAATTACCCAGGCCGGTGAAGGCTGATAGCCTTGCTGCGCTGAGTGGTCAATCACCCCAGCCAATATGAGTTCTACCACTGGATTGCTTTCTTTTATAGACATACCTACATGCTTTTTTATTTATTTAATTTTTTATTTATTAATGCTTTACAGCAGAAGTGTTGAAGGTCTGTAGGACACCTGGTACTACAGCCTGCTCAAAGACTTTAGCTACAGAAGGTGTATTTGAAAAGTTGGAGAAAGGAGGAAAAATCCATGACTGGACCTAGGTAGCCTCGAACCTGCAGCCATCCGATTTACACTCGAATGCTTACAGGAGTCTACCAGGCGGTCAGGATGTTTTCTCCTTGTTATTTCATGTAATCATATCCATAGGAATTCTAGAGAGTAACTCATTATCTCTAAGTACCCCAAGTAGAACCAAATGGATACTAGTTTATTTATTAATGCTTTACAGCAGAAGTGCTGAAGGTCTTACAGCAGAAGTGCAGAAGATGCTTCGATGATGGGTGGGAGAAGGTCACGTTGCTGTTACGTTTGTTAATGTAAATGGACAAGTCCTGGAGATATCACGGAAATACTTCACCATGTGTCACAAAAGAATCGATTGTGGGTTGTGACCAAAACCTGCCAAAATACGCAATGAATGTCTACCATGCCAAACTGTGGTGAACTATAAGTGTGAGTTACTTCATTAAACTAGTTTGTGTGCATTCAGGCTGCTAATAATTCGTACAACTTGTGTTAATTACGAGTCCTAGTGTATGGTGAACCTACACGACTAGAAAGTTCCATAAATCATTTAAAGCATTGTTTTGCTTGTGCTATATGAAAAATAAAGCACGAGGCATGTGGCTGAGATGCTAATGAAGCATGAGGCGAACTCAGCCGCGAGCTTCATGCTTTATTTTTCATATAGCACTCGCAGCAATGTTTTAACATAATTATATGTAAATGCATTATGGTAATGAAAAATGAGATCACTGGACAAAAGCAGACCTAATTTTAGACAAATGTTCACATTAACATTGAAATGTGCACAAAAAGCATCATTGTGAACATGTAAAATTATTTAAAATTTAATAACATAACCTTTTGCGCCATTAACTATGGCCAATCAATTTTCAACCCTTAGTAAATTATAAACTGGCTTTGTAGTACAAGTCACAGAATGCAGCAATTCTATTCTAATACTGCGATACAGTATGACCTTTTATGTAATGAGGTGTAGTTTAATTGTGCCCTCATACCCACTTTTGCAGGCCTTATACGTATGTTTTGCTGATGTTCTATTAGTTGACTGCTCTATTAGAGCATCTTGATCTTTTACATTCCCAACCAACACTGATTCAGGTAGTATTCCATTCTTGTATAGCCTTTAGCACATATTCTACTAACTCAAAGCAAATTAAGTAGGCTAATGAACAAAAAGAGGTACAATAGCATGACTTATAATCAGATTTTTTTAGTGTCAGGACAAATTTCCTGGCAAACTTGCAGTTGGTTGGACAAACTGCTATAGTCTAACCAACTGCTATATAGCTAACCCCTACCTTGATTGTTTCTCTCTGCATAGATCATGGATAGGGACCCGCCGATTATGCTCATTATTTTACCTATTATGCAACGCTGCACTGCTCAAAATTTTGCCTATTATGCTTAAATTAATGCTCAATATTTACCCATTATGCTCAAATTATGCTCGTTATTTATACCTCAGTTCCCATGTTTTCTAGTAAATTTGCACTTTTTTGGGAAAACAGTAAGTTGCTGAAGCACAAACTCTAAATCCTTGATTGTCAAAATGCATGTCACAGAAAAGATTGATATACTCTAATAGAACAGTCAGCTGTCTGATTTCTCTGACTGTTCTATTAGAGTATATCAATTTTTTCTGTGATATATATTTTGATAAGCAAGAAATTATGATAATGCACAAATTTTAAGCCTATTATGCTAGCATTATGCTCAATGCTTTCAGGTACCTATTATGCTCATTATCATGCCAGCATAATTGGTGGGTCCCTAATCATGGAACTTTTTTCCTCACTGCCTCAGATTTTGCCATTCTTTTTATTAGTCATTTCTGTTTAATGTGACTATGTTTTCCAGCACAGAAATTTTCACTTGCTGCTCAACAAGGCAGTAAAAATGTAAGAAGATAATAGCAGAAGGCTCAACTCAACTGCCATAGGTAGCAGTTGTGAGGATACTTGTCTAGTCAAGCATCTGGTATACCAATACAACCAACAGTATACTGTGCAATATAATGCTGCTATTTTTTGACACATTTCTCTTACTCAAACTGATTCAATACTTGTTGATAAGCAGTGTGATCAGTAAAAGCATTGCCTCAGTGGCTGAGCCTTGAGAGACAGGTAAATTTTGGAGCAGTTTCTCTTCACTAGCAATGGCGCGAGGCATACCTACAATGTCATTTTTACTACAGGCTGACCATTTTCTAAGACAGTTAGACACTATATATCATTGTCTTTGAGACATAAATGCTTTGTAGGAGGTTTTAGAATGACGCAATACAAACCTCAGCTCCACCTCGATTTCTATGTTGCATCATGCTAACACCCCCTTACTCAGCATTAATGCCTCAAAGACGCTGATATGTGGTGTCTAATTATAACGAGTAAGGAGGTAATCAAGTTTGTAAGGCCTGAAAACTGCAAAGATGAAAACTCTGCTTAAACCTTAGTAGCTAGCGTATTACCTGTGCCAGCATAGATATATTAGAGCCTGCAGAAATGGGATAAGAAACTGAGCATGCATGTGTTATCTTCCATCGAATGCAGTTGAAACACTCCGCTTATCGGTTAAATCCATGTGGCCAGAATAGCAGTTTGTGGTTTAGTAATCTCAAAGTTAACTTGAGACATTGTACGGTGAAACCTGACCACCTGTATAGGAAGGCCTCCTCTCTACAAAGGCCAACTTTAAATTTCTCAAGTGAGAAGCTTGTACACTAATCCAATTGTCTAAAGCAACCATCTGCCAACTAAGGCCAAGAAATTCTGGCCCATAGGTGGACTGGTGGTTTAGACAGGTTCCACTGTAGTTGATATACAAGTGTTTTAATGCGAGTCTAGTTCCACGAATAGATCAAGATATTCTAATATAACAGTTAGCCAATATTGTAACAGAACAGCCATTCCAACTCTACTGTAATAGAACAATCTTGATTACCTACACAGCTAAAGCAATATAATGTAACATTGATGTGTAAATTATATAAGAATAAAAAAGTACTGCTTTGTAACATAATAGCTACAGTATGTACCATGACTGTAAGATTGATGTAATAGAATCTACCAATGTGTTAAGTTGAAATGCAAGGATTCTTGTGTAGCGAACACCTAATATGAAGCCTATATGTTTGTTCTCCAAAGACAGATAACTTTATATTTACTGTGAACAGTGTAACAAATTAGCAAACTCATTGTGATTGAAAATAATGAATATAACTACCCTCACCAGTTCAGAGGTGCTATAGGTGACAGGAAACAAGGTAAAATGTTGGAGCCAGGCCCTTGGCCACACCCTAGTCTCGCATAGTAAGGGATGTGACACACAAGCACTTGCTGCAGTGCAGGTAGATCTGTGATGCAATCAAATTCTAAGTCACATACTGAACTAAGTACACTGGAAAAGGCTCTTAGTCACAGATCATAGCGAAATTTCGGCAAGTCAAGACTTTAACCATGATTCCAGATATACCTAATGTGGGTACTTACGTGACACCCCCTTGCTGCATGGCTACACCACAGACTTGGTACTAAGCTGGGTCCACCAGTAGGCATGCTGGCAAGCTAGATACTCGCCGGTACAGCACTTGCACATATTAAAAATATTGAATCACATCAGACAATGGGGACGCTAATTGAATACCACTGGCCACAAATGACGTCAGTAAACCAATGATGATGTGGATATATTCGTACAGGTTGTGAGTCTTGTTACATGACGAGGATGAACTTTCAAGACGTTATAAGAGAGACATCAGAGCAAATCAAGATTCATTTAAAAGATAAACAGATTGAAGCCATCTCGAGTTTACTTACTGATGTCATTGGTGCCTCCTTTGCAGCCAATGTTATTCATTTAGCGTCCCCAGTGTCTGGGGATGGTTCAGAAGTATCAAACAGCTATTGGAGTTGCACTAATCTTGCATAGCCAGACCACTTTTTTTTTTACGTATGGGTGTGTGTTTTGCCAGGACTCCACCCACACACACAAAAGAAAACAAAGTGGTTTGGCTACGTGAGACTAGACCCTTTCCCCCACCCAATACACGAAAAAAAAAGCGATCTGGCCATGCGAGACCACCCCCAGTGGCTGACAAAACGAGCGGAGTGAATGAGGCATGTTCCACCTCCCTGATCCGTTGGCCATATTTTCGTGCTTTGTGTAAGCAGCAGAGAGTGAAGGGCACTTATTGGAGCCGGGAGCAAATCCGTACATAAATAGTGGTTAACGCAGAAAGATGACACATACTTACACAGTGCACACCTGTTAAATAAACTGAATCCAAGGAGTAAACAAATCAGTTTTAGCGTTTACCTAGTATCTTTTTTTAGTGTGCCGCAATCTGATGAAAATATCACGTGATTACAGCGTGCACAGCAAAATCAGTTTTCAGTGTTTTCAACACAACACAGATTATAGCATGTACTTACAGTTATTATTTGTTATTGATACTGTGCAGACCTCCATTAGGGAATACATCATACAGTATGGTACTACTATATAATAGGGATCATGATCTGGGCTTTTCCAGCAGCCTCAATTTCCATTCATGACAACTTGGCAGTATTGGTTAGGCACAGCCAAACCCAAAAATGCCAACTTCTAACTCTTTCAAAAAGTTTCTATAAAATTTCTATTTAACCTGATTAACTGATGTCTGCAGCCAAGCAAACCTGACAATGGATATAGCTTGATTTCTTCACTGTTTGACGTCGCTTCATCCTGAGATGTGTCTTTTCACCAACCACAGTATGTACAATACAGGCATCATGGACTTTCCTTTGTACCAGTTCTTTTCACTGACAATGCAAGGTGTTCATTTATTCGCAATAGCACTTTAGTGGTTTCTTGATAATAATTTATTTAACACATGCTGCTCGACTTTCTGTACTGGTGGGTACATTATTTTGTTATTTCTCCTGCGTTTGAGTTCAACTGATTGTTCCAGACGACAGATGTAGGATAGGAACTCATTTTTAGCAAAGTAGAACAGGTACGTGCTGATTAGTTGGCACGGTTTAATTGCTTTCTTAATGGGTATTTCATTCTATCATAGATTATTAATCCCATTCAGTGGGATTAATAATCTATGAACACTGGCTTATTGTTTGTTTCTCGTGTGTTTGAGTTCAACTGACTGTTCTAGATGACGGGTGGATAAGAACTCATTCTTAGTCTTCTCACAGATCCCTAATGGGATAGCACTCAGAGAGAATTAGTGTCTAGCAAAGTAAAACAGGGACGTGCTGATTATAGTTGGCACGGTTTAATCGCTTTGTTTCTTAATGCACTGCTTTGCTGTGTAAGTTCTTTTTACTAAGGTTTTTCATTCTACGAACATTGATGTACTGGCCTGTATGCCCAGCTTGCTACAATTGAGATTGGTTGCTTAGGGCACTTTACATCTGCGACGCTGACCAATGTATCTCGTACATGCAAGTTACCATCCAGAGCTATTAAGCCATTGTCAAGCTGCCAGAATTGCAATATCTTGTTCATACAGAATTTTCAATGCTATAGCTCCTCAGAACTGTGGGATCTGTCAAATCTGTTAAACTAATTAATTCTAATAATTGATGTATGTGTGTGTTTTGTTTCTTTTTGATTGTGTTGTGTATGTGTTTGTTTTTCCAGGGCTCCAGCTGCTCTAAAGCTTCTTGGTACCCCTGTGTCTAGGCCCCTTATTTATTTCCTCTAGGAATGACTCCTACACTTGTAGGAATTATTTCTACACTGTAAGAAGATGGCTTACACTTTGCTCAATGTATAAGAATCTTTCATACCAGCAAAATTAAAGAGTGTGGGAATATTTCCTACAAAATTCAGCCAAAATTAAAGCTATACACATGTAGGAACCATGCATGTTCCTACACAAGTGTAAAATTCCTTCCTGCACTTTACCCCAAAATTACAATTTCTTATTTAGTTTGGAATATTGCTTTATATAACAGACTTGTTTTCACCCTAGCTGGGCAAGTACCAGTGTACCACTGAATGTTTCTTTGTAAAATAGACTTAACTTGGTTTGCTTTATTATGCTCATAAAATGTTTACCTAAAAGCCCATCCAGAGTAACTACTAAATATTTTGCATTAGACATGTACAGATATCATCTCCCCACCATTCATATAATAAGAATATCTAATTGTTTGTTTGTAATGCACATTTACTCACATTTGGATACGTTAAATGTCATTAGTGTCCTATGTTTCTCCCTCCTGGATATTTTATAGATGAGAAATTCAGCTAATATATACTCCAAATCTATCTGTGATCAGAAGATATAACATACACATAGGGGCAGACACTGCCTAGCTGTAGCTACTCATGTAGACTAAATTATAATTTGACTGGCATACTTCATTTGTGATTTCTCTGAACCTATCAGTTTGTAACTATTTTTTAGTGATCACAGTCAAATTTAATTGCTGGTCTAAGTGGCCTTTCTACCAGGTCCAGCTATAGTAGTTTAAACCTTACTAGCTCAGATCCCTGTTCAAATTGTTAGCTAGCTGCAGCTTACAGACTTTACAGTACATTGGAAGACATACAATTGCAGGTATATAGCTTAAATAATTATTATGTAATATTTTGTTAGTGGTATCAAGAGTTCATAATATTTGTATGGTGGAGAGTGTCTAACTTGAATGCATTCACCAAACACCCTGCGTAAAGTAACAGCTCAGCTTTATTTCAGAACAAAGGCTTTGCCTTCGTCAACACTAATCAACAGTTTTGTATACCCAGTGAAGGTGTTGATTTGATGAAAGGTGAACTTTGGTGTACTTTACGCAGGGTGTTTGTACAGACCATACTGAGAGTTAGACACTCTCCCCCATACAAATATTATGAACTCTTGGTGGTATCTAAAGGTGAATACAGGGTTTGGAAAAATAGGGATGAATGCAGGGGTTGGTGGCATAAGCTACAGGCATTATACATGCAAACAGACTAGAATTGTGACCGGATCTGGTCTTATAGCCTTTCCAATTGCATGTACTTGGCAATCCATAACTTGACTTGTGAGTATGGTACCAGCCTGAAATTTGGTCACTTAACACTCCTAACATAGCACTATTCCTGGATGAATTTTTTGAAGACAATAGGTTAAACACATGATGAGTTATGACAAGTCAAACTTGGAAAGGCTATAAGACCCCTTTTCGCTGATCTAGTCACAATTTCTCTAATTAAAATGTGGTAGTGAATAAATAATGCCTTCTGAACTGAACACAAGTTGTAGGGATCAAGGATATTCACAGTAGTGGTGTCCATGAGCTTTTCTCCTTTGGGGGAAATTTGAGTGTAAGTCTTTATGGTATTAACATAGCTTCTCCTTTCCAAGTTCACAACCATATACTAAAATAGTTGAAATTGTTGACTATAGCTGCAGTTTCATGAGTCTTATTGAGTAAACCAGATCAGTATCTATATAGGTCAACTATATGCACCTCATGTAGTGTATAGTTATAAGTTGATCAATTTGTGTGAATAATGGCTGTAATTGTAATCATGAGTACTAGCAATCTGTATAAAGATCTGGGTTTAATGTGAAATTAGACTCTTTGAAATCGAGTATGAGGGTATTTTCATGGTAATAAGCCATTATCAGAGTTAGCTGGCTCTCTAAGATTAAATCTGAGGGTATTTCAGGCATGGTGCATGGTATAGACCCTTGCTTATCTGACCTTCGTTTATCCATACCCTCACATCTATCAGAAATTGAAAATTACTGTTCTATTAGAGTATTTCAACAGAGCTCTGTATATACAGTGTAAATGTTTGGGCTTCAGTTATCCAAACAATTCACTTATCTGAACACTTTTATCATTGTATGAGAACAAAGGGTTCACAGTGGCGGATCTAGGATTTTTAAAAGGGGATTTCTGAAAGTTGGATAGCTGAATAAGGCTTTCTCCAGAAAATTTTGAGATTTTAGAAACCCTGAGATTGGATTTTAGGCTACTTTTAGTTGGCAATTACAATAAATCCAATGCTTTAAACTGTAATTACTATAGCTAACTATATAGGGCAAAGATGGTGATTATAAGCTGCAGCTTTGATTGCTCTATTAGAGTAGTTACTCGACTGCTCTATTAGAGTATCTCGATCGTTTTAAATGCAGTGGGAGATGAAAAGTGGAGTGTTGCTGAGGGTTAATTATAGATGTATAAATGGTGTCAGTTAAGTGCAGCTGCATGCATGCTACTGAAATACAGTGGTATATAGTTGTTTGATATGACAAATTGTCAGTACAACAATGTTTATGTATTTAGACTTCCACTGAGCTAAATTTAAAAGGGGGTTTCTGTCGAAACCCCAGAAACCCATCTAGATCCGTCACTGGTTTAGATAATTGAGGGTTTACTTGTAGTCTATTTTTCAATGTTAGGTGTATACGTATCCTTAATCTATTATTATACAAGACTAGCTGAATCTGAAAAAATCTTATGCCTAAGCACCAGCTAGCACCAGCTAGCCTATTATGCTTTTAATTTTACTTATTATGTTATGCTAGTGTTCAAAAATTCAGCCTATTATACTCACAAAATCAGATGCCTTATTTTCCATGTTTTTGTTGTTTGTGAATGGATAATAATACTTTTGGTTTGCATGCATGGACTGTTTAATATAAGTATTGTTTCAAATAAATATTCAATCAGTTAACTGCTTTGTGTGTTACGTACGTAATGTTATACTCTAATAAAATAGTCATGGAAATGGCTATACAGCTGCCTATTATTAGAGATACTATTGTATTATCATAGTCGAGGTTTAATATTTAGCATGCTTGTTATGCATATTTTGATGCTTCAGCAAAATATAGGTATTGGGGATGACTTTTATGTGTATTGTAGGGCAAAATTATGAGGGGATACATTTGCTCCTTGTGGACACCCCCACCCTGATAGCCTATAAGATAGTTACAGCCATGTAAGACATGAATAGCAAGTAGCTCAGCCATTAAAAACTGAACATGCAGGTGGATATGGTAAAATTTATAGCTGCATACTTAACAATTATATATTTGTCTAGTCTACACAACCTTCCAAATTCAACTGAGGATTATCTACCATTCTTTTCTAACTACATCCGTACAGAGTTACAAGTCTATGCAACAGTAAGCAATTAGAAAAATCAATATTAGCCAAATGGTTACATGGACTCCTTGGAGTATATACAGTAGTTAAATATGGCAATGTTTTGATGAAAACTTACTGTTGCATAGACTTGTAATTCTGTACAGATGTAGTTAGAAAAGAATAGTCGAGGGTATATAGAAGTTGCTGCATGTGAGGTATATATAGAACAATTTTGGAGAAAGCCAATTGATTGCTGTTAACAGTGTTAGTAATTAAAAAAAAAAATTATAGATAGAATGTTAAGAGCCTCAATCATATTGCTTAGCAACGAGATGAGGTGGTAACATGCAGAATTCTGATTTGCAGACTTAAATACTTGTGAACTTTCCAGAAGTGGAAATTGTAGCAATTTCTTAAAGACATTGCATGATAGAGATGGTGGAGAGGCTTAGACAGTATATAGGATGAACAAGATTTCAGTACCACGGTTATCCACTATTGAGTCCAAAGAAATAAAGTGGAATATACTTTGTACTTATAAAAGAGTCAGGAATCTATGGAAATGTGTTGATATTTGGAGATTCCACACTGTTAGGAATAAAAACCGAATGAAAATAAGGTTGACTTAGTCAGTTTATTTCTTCACGTCATCAAATGTAATGATTGATTCAATATTGAATAGAAACCGTGTAGGAGTTGTTGGTTGTTACGATGAAAATGTATTCTACAAGATGAGACTGCAAACTGAAGAAATAAACTGACAAAGCCAACCTTATTATCATTCAGTGTTTATTCCTAACAGTGTGGAATCTCCAAATATCAACACGTTTCCATAGATTCCTGACTCCTTTATAAGTACAAAGTATATCCCACTATATTTCTTTGGACTCAATAGTGGATAACCGTGGTACTGAAATCTTGTTCATCCTATATACTGTCTAAGCCTCTCCACCATCTCTATCATGCAATGTCTTTAAGAAATTGCTACAATTTCCACTTCTGGAAAGTTCACAAGTATTTAAGTCTGCAAATCAGAATTCTGCATGTTACCACCTCATCTCCTTGCTAAGCAATACGATTGAGGCTCTTAACATTCTATCTACAATATATTTTAAAAAATTACTAACACTGTTAACAACAATCAATTGGCTTTCTCCAAAATTGTTCTATATGCACCTCACATGCAGCAACTTCTATGTACCCTCTACAAATGAACTCTTCAGCAATACCACTATAATTGGCACCATTGGTCATAAGGATACATATCAAAACCCAAGGACCACAGGCCAGACCTAGGCATATCAGGTGAACACTGAGTGACCATGAGTAACGTATACTATTTGGGTATGCTCATCTAATAGATGAAGAGACAAACTTACTATCACTCCATTTGTTTTATCTAAATAGTACTCACAAAACATTATTCATATATGCTGTATAACCTGTTGTCATTTACAAAATAAGAAAAAGATAGAAAATAAATAGTTTGACTTTATACAAGCTCCTGCATGCAGTATATGTATAGGTCAAAACAATAACTTCAGATACGCCAGGAAGTGGTTGCAAAGCTGGTTCAATACTAACAATGACATGCTTCAGATAAAAAAGCTGCAGTATTAATTATCATGTAGTTCATAATGCCTGATAGAAGGAAGTCCTCCACAAGAACAACTCAAGCAATGATCATGGTAAAAGTCTTGCTACAATCACAGCTTGAAGGAAGGAATGATGGTTGGGCCATTGGTTGCCACCCATAAGAGAGAGAGACAGACAGAAAGCATTGCAAAAAATCATTTGTGTAATATGAAGGCCATGAAGACCCATGATCAGACAATGGAAGTGTTGTAACTTGTAAGCCAACAGGAGGAGTCCCCTTCTCATCAGATAGTTTGACAACTAATTGTAATCCAGAGGTATGATGACTTTTACTGTAATATGTATTGTAATGGGGTGAAATTTTTATGATTCAAGATATTAATCATGCTATCAGTACTTGTACTAAATAGCTAAGTTGATCAAGAAAATGGATAACATTATACAGCTAGATGTAGTGTACATGTGGTGTATATGTTTCATTTATAGGGTAGAACTCAGGGGCGGATCTAGGATTTATAAAAGGGGGGGGGGGCTAACTCAAGCAACTAATCTCTTGGGTAGAGGTGTGCAAAGCATGCTGGAACTAGGGGGGTCTGGAGGCATGCCCCCCCCAGGAAATTTTTGAAAAATAGATGCTAAAATACTGCAATTTTGAGACATTTCCAAATAAAATTCATATTTTCTGCCTGTAGATATTTTATATACTGCCTTTAGATTATAGGTATGGCTCTCTGAAGCATTTTGTTAATGGAAAAGTTTAAGTAGGTTTAGACAACCAAGTACATGATGCACCCTCTCACAATTGTACAACACTGAATAGGTGCATGTTAGAATAATGATGTTGAAAGTGGAAAATTTTGAAATTTAACAATACAAGATTGAATCTGAGAGCATTTTCAGTGGAAATTGCGTAGCTGAATTAAGTATTGCCATACATATTAACTACACAAGTAGATGAAGGAAGCCCTTTAAACAGACTAATGCACTTCATTGTATGTATAGGTGCAGGCAGATTTGGAAAAATTCCATAACAGAACCAACTATATGCTTCCAGTGAATGTTCTATTAGAGTAGTTAGCTGACTGCTCTATTAGAGTATCTCGATCTTGTACACCTCCAATGCTGATCCGGGTTCTTGTTGCATAAACTTTAGCATAAATCCACTGATAATATCTAGGAAAGATGTTTATAAGATGGATTTATGAGTATTTGTATTATTAGTGATCATATAATTATGCTAAGACAAGATTTCATTATAATACTCAACATATTGATCAAGTAAAGCCTAATAGTGAAGGGGGGGGGGGGGGGGGGGCTTCAGCCCCCAAAGCCCCCCCCCCCCCCCTGGATCCGCCCCTGGAACTTATTATAGCACATAGCACGTATGCCCACATGCATGTACAAACAATTCATGTGAAACTATGCAATATGCAGCTCTCTGCCAAAAATGCTATACATGCATAATTTAGGATGTCACATTTTCATTAGCATTTATACTAGTATTTCTCACACTCACATTAGTATGGTATGCCTATATAAATTCCTTAGAGCTATAGTGTAGTTTAATGTTACTATTTAGCTACAACATACTGTACTGTACCAATTATACAATCGCAGTTTACAGTTTTGAAATATCACCAATTGCAGCAATTAATTTATCTTCCCAGCAGACTGAAGTGCTGTTCTCAAGTTAGCGTCAAAGTTGGCACTGTCAGTGTTGGAACTAGTAAAGCTGATTTTATGAGAGTTAGTCACTAGTCCATAAATGTAATTAAACTTTGTACCATCAAGAATACAATCTTCAAAGGTGACATCTGACTCAAAAGAGCAATAAGTGAAAGAGGCATTGCAAAGATTGCAACTAATAAAGGATACTGGATGAAGAAATCTCAGGGCATTGAAGGATAATCCTTTCATGCTCTTTAGCTTGTATGTAATGGCCTGCTTTGAGTGGTAGCTCACATTAAAAGCACCTTGAGAGTAATCTGTGCTATAGTAACCAGTACCAGCTTTAAAGTTGTGTGGGATGTCATTCTGAGGTACAACATCACTTTCCCGTACTAAAGGGTTTAGTGCAGTGACAAGACCATCAAGTTGATAATATGTTGCTTCACGGAGAATTTCTTGTACAGCTTCATAGGACTTAGGATAGGACCGGGTCACTTCTTCTCCATCCCTCAAGTAGTTGAGTATGTGTCTAAAGCGAGTCCCATCTCTATCAATGAAGAAACTACCATCACTACACTTCATTGGCTCTAAATCATGTCTACCACTAAACATCACTCCCAACATTGACTCAGGATACTTGGTCAGTGTAGAACGTGAAGTTGAAAAACGTGTGCCACCAACATTCAAGTCTATTACTTGTCCATGAAATTTAAATGTACTCTTAACCTTAGCCTTTTCTTCTTCCCACTTCTGTTTCTCTTCTTCCATTTGTTGTTTCTCCTGGTCCACCTGTTCTAAAACTTGTTTGAACATTTCAGCGGCTGAGGTAAAATTGCTTAGTGAGGAGGACATTCTTTGTTGTTATCCTGCAATAGAAATATAACATTCCTGTAATAGCTGGCGAAAAGATGAAACATCTACCTAGACATACTTAGGATCTAACAAGACTACCTACCTGTGAGGATCTTGCCAAAAGCATCACTTGAAATATGAAAGAAACCACCTAACTAAAATGACTGACAATGATGGCTAAACATCTGTGTAAACCTTAGTGGGATATTACCAGTGTAGTCTCATGCTATGCAGACCCTATTTCTTCAGAGGTGGCGCTTATCAATTCTAAGCACCCTCCTCGGAAAAAAAGGTACCCATAATACTAATATCAGTTGTTTAGTGATGTGCAATAATAACGATAGTGTGATAATCATATTGCAGAAATCCATCATTGTGATATGATAATAGCTTGTGATAATCGTGATCAAATATCAGACATTCTTATCTCAAAATACTGTACTCTTACAATTAAAGCATTTGTTGGTTTATTTCAAAATTACTTTTTGATTTACTCACAAGATTGTACTTTGCTGTATTTTAGTATGACATAGCAGTGGCATAATTACCACTGAGGCAACTGAAGAAGTTACCTTAGAGCAATACATTATGCATCTTATCATTTAGATATATTATCATGAACTATCGTATTATGATACAAATCGATATAGTTGAAAAATCATTATCGCACATGACTACAGTTGTTGAAGTACAGGATTCAATATAATACACAAATTAATTAGAGGTAAGAATGTTTGTAAATTGGAAAATTCTGCTCCAACTACTGAGGTTGGCTGTCTGTTCCACATAGTAATTGTTGATGGAAAAAAAGTATTAATAGGAGTCAGCTATAAACTTATAGGGGTGGTCTTGGAAAGACATTGCAATTCTATAATACCCAAAGCATACAAATCATTGACTTTGATACGGCGTATATTTTGTTCCAAGCACTGCCCATCAGTCAAACTACATCTGTATTAGGGCTGAGCGATACTACCGTTTTAGCGATATTTTGAAAGTATCGATATCGCGATATTTTGTTGTTAACTATCGTGATACCATGCCTGTACATTACTGTCCTTAAAAATCCATTTGTTATGCAGTAGTTGGCTAAGAATCCTTGTAAATGATAAAGTCCACCCATCTGGTTACCCCTGCAGAGAGGTGTGAACACCATAACAACCTTAAAACATGTGTTACAATAACTGTTATTGTAAACAAGGATGATAGTGGCTAGTTTGCTATCACCTATAAGGACTTCCTGCAGAAATGCTAAGCAATACATTATGTGGCACCAGCTATGATTGACTTATTTGTAAGTATCGTGAACTATTCAGTATCGTGAATAGTGGCTTTAGTATCGATCGTGATACTAAAATGGCAGTATCGCTCAGCCCTAATCTGTATATTATTCTAGTTCATCCTCATCTCACCTATTGCTCACAGTTATGGTGACTGTACCTAATCAAGGACATCTTATCTTTTGAGTGTATTCAACGTCGAGCAACCAAACAAATCTTGAGAATTATAATCTAATCCAAAACAGCCAAGCTGTAAAAAAAGAGTGCGGCCCTCAAAAAGGCTATGGTGAAAAAAGATGTGAAATCCAAGGTGGCGGCCAAGAAATGGCTGTGATGGTAGGTTAATGGTAAAAATTTTAATAACGACAATTCAGGTGAATTTTTGTGCTACTTGGTCTTGGCACAAAATTCACCTGAAATGTCGTTATTAAAATTTTTACCATTAACCTACCATCACAGCCATTTCTTGGCTGCCACCTCGGATTTCACATCTTTTTTCACCATAGCCATTTTGGATTAGATTTCACTTCTTTTTGTATTTGTATCAGGCTTGTTGTAATTGTATTTAATTACTAATCATTAGCAATTTTCAAGTAATTGTAATTGCTCACTGATCATAAAAGTAGTGGTAATTGTAATTAGCTGTTCAGTCAATAGCTAATCATTATGTAATTCAATGTAAATAATCAAAGTTATGCTAATGCACCTATCAATGTTAAGCCCCACTACCCCCCTCCCGGGCTTACTAGGGGATTAGTGGGGGATTTTGACCTGATTTGATCTGAAACTCTGCCCCACTAGTGGGGCATTTGACCGCTCCAAATTTTAGGTGTTTGTTTTAACTTGCAAGCTAAAGGAATTGACCTGTTTCCTAAAGTACCTTACAGCCATATTACATGGAGATTTGACCACTAGTCGTTCCGATTTGACTAGTGACTATATATGTAGACAATGATTTCTGACAATACTCATCATACACCTATAGTAGAAGAAACAAGTGGAAAAGAAGTAGAATCAGTAGAGCCCTCAACTAACAAAAGAAAAATGGTTGGACTGATACCTCAAAACACAGTGGATGGTTTTTAGAAGGTTCAATAGTAGAGAAAGAATTAAAAACATATCTATAGTGCAAGTCATCAAGAATGTCCAAATATTTATCGCACAGTAATCGCACTCACCAAGAATCGGTAACTCTATCTTTTTCGCGAGTCGTAGGTGCTACTATGATGAAGTCACGTATCGATTTTGACGTCAATTGAGCAAATGGTTGCTAATGTATCACCTGTTTTATTTTAGCCAATCAGATCGAAAGCGGCGTCTTTGATATTTGTGGTTGCCATAGCACAACCATGCGCATTGCATCACAACAATAAATATTTCGCACCTTTTGTTGCTTCCTGTCTGTTGTTTGCTCAATTCAACAAGCTGGAAAATGCATATGTCAAGAAAGCGCAAGGCGTCCCTAAGGGAAAGGGCTTCTGAAATGAATAAGCTAAAAGTTAAGAAGCGTTTGAGGTCTGGTGAGGTTTCTTGCGAGGAGGTCAGAGCTGGAACGTCGGAAGAGATAAGTGAAGATACCAGAGAAGGCACTAGTGCTGTTGACACCGTTCCATTTGAAGATTTGCCGGCACCTTTAGAAGAAAATAGTAGTGATGAGGAAGCCAATGAAGATGAAGATTACGAAGGTTCGATTGCTGAAGACGAAATTCACGCTATATTTTGAGGACTGGGTTAGTGACATGAAGCGCACAGATAAGCAGAAGGTAACGATGATAGTTTATGACAACTACATCCAGAGGTTTGGGTTAACCAAGACAGGAGCTGCGAAGGAAACTGGGCTACTTTTTAGAGTGAATGAGAAGGTGGAGAAAAGATTTTCTGAGCAACAGTGGAGAATTTACTGAAGATTCCAGAGGAAGACACAATAGGTACCATGTGATGATGGACGAGCAATATCGAGATCTTACTTTAGAGTGGGTTCATGGACATGCATCTGTGAAGGGTATGCCGAACATGACTGCTCGTGATTTTTGTAATTGGGCAAATGGGACCCTGTTGCCTTTGGTAAGGGAGCACCATCCTAGCATACCAGCCAATGTTAGTTTGAGTACAGCTTGTAGGTGGCTCCACAAGCTAGGGTTTCAGCCCTCCAGCACCAGAAAGGGTGTCTACATTGGTGGGCATGAGAGGAAAGATGTAGTCGAATACAGAACCCATTATTTGAGGTGTTCAGAAATTTTGTCTAGTACTCATGCACCCCCACCTCTATGTACAGATGAAGTGTCAGAGTCTTTTATCGGGCCCCAACGTAGACACTTAGTTTTGCTTTTTCATGACGAGAGCACATATCATTCAAACGAGGATCAAGGCTGGATGTGGGCTGAGAAGGAAAACCAGTTAATTAGACCTAAAGGGCAAGGTCGAGGGATAATGGTAAGCAATTTTGTTGATGAATTCAATGGCTTGTTGAGGTTAAGGATGGAAGAGTTTGAAAGAGGCAAATTAGAGTATCCTGACTTAAAGCAGACAGCCTGTGTGCTACTGAAGTATGGGGCTGAGGGTGAAGGTTACTGGAACAGTGACAAATTTATTGCCCAAGTTGAGCATGTTATTAAAATTGTTAAGGTTAAGTATCCCAGAGAGTTGTATGATGTGATTTGGCTTTTTGACCATAGTTCTGGTCACACAGCTTTTGCTGATGATGCCCTAAATGTAAACAGAATGAATGTACGTTCTGGTGGGGCATAACCAAAGATGTGGGATACTATGTGGAGGGGTAGGGTACAAAAAATGGTACTCCCTGATGGTATGTCTAAAGGGATGAAGAAAGTTTTGATTGAGAGGGGAATTAATGTGACTAAAATGATAGCTGAATAGATGAGAAATGAACTTCAAAAAATGCCAGATTTCAAGTACGAGAAAACCAGGGTTGAAACATTGAATTCAAACGATTTTAAAGGTTATTTTATTCCAAAATTCCACTGTGAATTAAACCCCATAGAACGAGTATGGGGACAAAGCAAAAAGTTTACCAGAGCTCATTGTGATTATTCATTTAAGGGGTTAGAAAATACGCTGGATGAATCATTAGATACCATTCCACTGAACACCATAAGGAGATTTTTTAGGAAAATGAGGGACTACTTAGCAGCCTATAGAGAAGGGTTAACTTTGGGTCCACAAATGGAAGCTGCTATAAAGCAGTACAAGTCACACCGTAAAGTCTGAGAATAGATAATTGAGCTTTTAAAACTTCTTGTAAATTCATTACACTAACTAATTTAAAATTTTTTTTAGTGCAATTTTTGTATCTAATTATAATTCAAGTTTTGTAACCTTATGTTATTGTAGAGTACAGATAAATTGTAATTTATATATGTAAAAAAGCTGGCATAACTTCATGCCATCATTAAAAATCAATATTATTTTTCAGTGGAAAGTTTCCTCCTATCCATAGCTTGGTGGCACTCAAATGTTAAGCTGGCATCTAGTACATCTGTTGAGAAAAATTGAAATATGCATATTGTTAGATATTCATGGTTATTACATCATGGAGGTGGTTGATGATGTCACAAATGTTCCAACTTCCTGCTGTGTGTAGAGTAGCTGTTATATTACCACATTTCCAAATTTGAAACCTGTAAGTGTTTCAGTGGTGGAGTTATGATCATTAAACTGTCATAGGCCTTAAACCACTAATTTTGGACATTTATAATGACTCGCACCGTAGATGACACAGATTTTACAAAGGATGAAAACCCTTTAAAATTTTGGAAAATAAATACCCCCATTTTAAGTACAATAGCAAAGAATATGCTGGGAGTTCCAGCAACATCTGCACCAATTGAGCGTGCATTCAGCCATAGTGGCAATATTATCAGGCCAAATAGATTTAGACTACTACTAAAAAAATTGAACAGTTAATATACCTAAAGATTAATGCTGGATAATTTTATGTTATTGTTGTACCCCATTGTACAGTAGTAATTGAAAAGTAATTGTAATTGCTAATCATTATTTTACATACTGAAGTAATTGTAATTGTAATCATTAGATTTGCTTTAAAAAGTAATTGTAATTGTACTGATTACTTCATGGTTGGTAATTACAATAAGCCTAATTTGTATATCCCACCTTTTCCAAAGCCGGCCTATTTTGGGACCTTTTTAACCTATCTTTTTTCTTTACCACAGGAAGAAGAAAAGATGAAGCAGAAAAGATGAAGCAGATGTACTTTAAATATTTCTGATTTTATCAGTAAATGTACAAATTATATGTATAATACATTTATTTACAGAACTCTCCATGGTGGTTTCTTTGTAACTGAACACTCTACAAGGTGACTTCTTCTAGCTGCTATCTCTACAGGGTGAATTGTTTGTAGCTGAACGATCTACAAGGTAACTTCTTCTAGCTGATCTCTACAGGGTGATTTTTTTGTAGCTGAATTCTGTACAGGTGATTTGTTACAGCTGAGCTCTTTACAGAATGGTTTCTTTGTAGCTGAACTCTCTACAAGGTAACTTCTTCTAACTGATCTCTCTAAAGGGAGATTTGTTTGCAGCTGAACTCTCTACATGATGGTTTCTTTGTAGCGGAACACTCTACAAGGTAACTTCTTCTAGCTGATGTCTCTACAGGGTCACTAATTTGTATAGCTGAATTCTCTACATGGTGGTTTCTTTGTAACTGAACTCTCTACAAGGTAACTTCTTCTAGCTGATCTTTTCTACAGGGTGATTTGTTTGCAGCTGAATTCTGTACAGGTGATTTGTTACAGCTGAGCTCTTTACAGAATGGTTTCTTTGTAGCTGAACTCTCTACAAGCTAACTTCTTCTAACTGATCTCTCTAAAGGGAGATTTGTTTGTAGCTGAACTCTCTACAGGTGATTTGGTTGCAGCTGAACTCTCTACATGATGGTTTCTTTGTAGCGGAACACTCTACAAGGTAACTTCTAGCTGATGTCTCTACAGGGTCACTAATTTGTAGCTGAATTCTCTAAATGGTGGTTTCTTTGTTACTGAACTCTCTACAAGGTAACTTCTTCTAGCTGATCTTTTCTACAGGGTGATTTGTTTGCAGCTGAGGGTGATTTGTTTGCAATTAGCTACATTAATTTTGATGAATATACTGACAAAGTCAACCTTATTTTCATTTTAGTGTTTGCTCCTAATAGTGTAGAATCTCCAAATATCAACACATTTCCATAGATTCCTGACTATTAATTTTCTAAGTACAATTAACATCAGAACTAGAAGCATAAAATATCTCACATTATCTTCTCTTGACTACAACAGATTTTGTCATAGGCGGTGGAAAGGGGGGGAAGGGGACCTAGGGGACTAAAGCCCTACCTTGGTCTGCTGAGGGGGGGGGCCTAGCCCCCCCTGAGAATGATACCACGCGAAGTTATCCTTCTTGTAGTGGGGCTGAAAACCGCGATAAAGATCGAGATACTCTAATAAAGCAGTCATAGTATTAGAGCAGTGTGTAGCGAGCTATGTAAGACTTTTTATGTAGTTTATCAGTTATGAATGCATAGCTGGTAAGGTGGGCAGCTATTGTCAGCTGGTTGTGACCTTCTTTTTTTGGTCTCACCATCCCAAACCAGAGACTAAGTTTGGGTCAGCCCAGCCCCCCTCATATCAACTACTTCCTCCGCCCCTGAATTTCTTTGGGCTCAAGAGTTTGTTCACACTCTGATATGGCCTCCCTCCTGGAAAGATCACAATTCTCTAAGTCCACAAATCAGATTCTGTTACCTCTTCAACTCCTTGCTAAGCAATGTACCAGAGGTCCTAAAACATCTAATCTACAACAAAATAATAATTATTTTTAAAAACCGTAATTCTAATAGCCAGGAGCGAATCTAGGGGTGGGCTTTGGGGCTGAAGCCTCCCCTTCATTTTTAGGCTTTACTTGACCAATATGCTGAGGATTATAATGAAATTTTGTCTTAGCATATTTATATGATCACTAATAATACAAATACTCATAAACCCACCTTATAAACATCTTTCCAAGGCATTATTAGTGATTTATGCTAAAGGTTATCCAACAAGGACCCATTGGATCGAGATATTCTAATAGAACAGTCACCTAATTACTCTAATAGAACATTCAGTGTAAGCATAACAGTTGGTTCTGTTATGGAATTTTCCAAATCTGCCCGTGCTTATACATACAATGAAGTGTATTGGTCTGTTTAAAAGGCTTGTTCATCTACTTGTGTAGCTATTATTGGTAATGGTATACTTAATTCAGGTACACGATTTCCATTGAAAATGCTATCAGATTCAATTTTGTTCATTCAAATTTCAGTTTCAAAATTATTATTCTATCATGTATGCAATTGTGAGAGGGTGCATCATGTGCTTGGTTCATTAGCAAATGCTGCTGAGAGTCATATATCTATAAAGGCATCTACAGGCAGAAATATGCATTTTATATGGAAATGTCTCCAAATTGCAGTATTTTAGCATCTATTTTTCAAAAAATTTCCTGGAGGGGCATGTCCCCAGACCTCCACCCAAGAGATTAGTACTTTGGGTTAGCCATCCCCCTCCCTTTTATAAATCCTAGATCTGCTCCTGATAGCAACAATCTATTAGGCTTTTTCTGAAATTTGTTTTATATGTAGTAGTTGTAACATGGGCACGAGTGATTTGCCTGAAATATACACACTCGCACTCGGGCTGCGCCCTCGTGCTCGTGTGTATATTTCAGGCAAATCACAAGTGTATGGTGGCCAAGAAGGACACTCCGCTGCGCCTTGTGAAAACCGCTGCGGTCCTTTGATATCCGCTGCGGTCCTTTGAAGCCGCTGCGGACTAGTGAGAGCCGCTGCGGATTTGTTGACTCACGTGATAATCTTAATCTGGCCACGTGCGATCTGTTTGTCACCTGAAAACTGACTCGTGAAGAACTATGATATTAATCAGTCTACGAATATAGAATTTATTGTTAAAGGAAGGATCTAGTCTAAGAAGAATTACAACTCGTTTGATGGTGGGCGTGTTCAAGAATTGACACACAGTGAGAGCGTTTGTCAACTGTTAAGAGAGGTGGAGTTTTGAAACGCGAATTTCAAAGCCGAGAACTCGAAAGCAGGCACGACTATAATGTATTTTAATCATTTCGAGACTGGCTGGTGTTGACATGCAGTGGTATTTAATAGTCTACTCATTTTCTGAGCATATCAGCATTATTTACAACTGTCTGTCAGGTTATACAGGGTTGTATGGACTATACGCATGTTGTGATCATGAAGTTTTAAATGTCTGGTCATTGCAATGTCATCTGTATTCTATTGTCAAGACAGATTACTAAAGCAGTCTGAGATTCTAAAACTTGTTCATGAAAAATCTAGCCTAAAAAGTATTTACAACTAAGTTGACTCGTTTGATGGTGGAGAAATGAGACAACAACTCAAACAATCGAGAGCATTTGTCAGCTGAATGTGATTTTAAGGCGACAGGAAGCAGGATTATATAATGTATTCTAATTATTTGAGACTGGCTGGTGTTGACACGTATCAGTGAGCCACTTGTATTATGTCATTTAATAATTGTTGACGTGGATAATACCATGAGGATATCAGGACTATGCTGTAATTCCCTGCTCACAAAATAATTGAATTTCTTGGTCAAGCATTGTGATGTCCAGTCCAGTTGAAGCTCCAGTAGGCAGTAGCCATTGTAAAAGAGAGAGAATGTATGATGTCTAGTCGTTTCTGTAACATAACCTGATGGTATGCCAGAATTTGTGATATTTACTTTAATCATTTTTTCATGTATTTTTTTTAAATGTTCTGTTTATGGTGTCCACATGAACATGAGCGATCTAGTAGTCATGAAGATTAAGTGCTATCATTGTAAATATTAAGTTTTCTATATGACATGTCACCATGTAAACATATTGTGCTTGTATATAGTTGTTTGTTTTGTTTACTGGTAAGTTGTGTGCTGTTAAAAGATACCATATCTGGTGGACTTTTGGATAAGTGGTAGCTACATAGCAGATTTTGAAAACAATCTTGTGGTTCTGGGGAAAGTGACATTTTATGGTTGGAAAATGTTCAACATACTGTACCATTCATAACTGGTACCATCCAAGTTGTTATTCCTATCAGGCAAAGCATGTTGGGATGTTGAAGTTGAAATATTCTAGTAGAACAGCCCTTGATTCTGACAGAACAGCCGCATCAGGTAATGGTGGTCAACAATAATAAGTACAGATTGAATTCACAGTTTATATCAAGACATAGCTAAATGATGTATGTGTTATGTGTGACATATGAGTAATGAAACTGAATGGATATGGCAGCCAGTGAGGGAGCAGGTTATGAGTTGGAGTTATGATTCAGATGGGAGGACACAGAAAAGGAGACTGGACCTAGAAAGTACTCTAAACTAGGCCTAAGGGTGCACATAACTTCAAGCAGCATTTGCACGCTGTAATAGAATTACTTGATCCTAGGATCAAAACTGGCCATGGGGTGATTGCACAGTAATACTTGGTAAAGAAACCATCAGTTAGCACATACCATGGTAGTGCAACACTTGAACTCTCAGCCAAATCATGTAGATGATCAGTTACTATTCAGGCACAATGTAAAGTTTAAAAATATTCTTTGACATTGAAGCAAAATGGAATTAAATTTTGAGATTAAGTACTGAAACAAGAGAGGTCACTTACATCTGCACTACAAGTGGGCATTTAATCGCTACTTCAGTCATGACCATGACTAGGCCTGAGCCAAATAAATGCTCAAAATTTTGCCAAAAATGCTCTCAGGAAATTCCCAAAACTTTCACCTCGTTCAGTGTTCCCATTATGCCTGCATTATGCTCCTTGGGTAACAACAAATATTTTGGAACATTTTAATCAGTGAATGCTCTATTAGAGTATTTCACTACAAAGTGACTGTTCTATTAGAAAGTATGTACAATGGATTAATTTTGCGTGCTGTATATTGTAGTTTGCAGTTTCCACACTGACTGCTCTATTAGAAAGTATCAATCTGCTTTCATGGAATTTAAGCCTCATAGTTTAAAATATCCACCTAATATGCTAGCATTATGTTGGCATAGTATTCCAGCCATAATTAGGGATGATAAGTGTCCACTAGTATATCTACAGGTGTAGGTGAATCGGCTTATCTTCACTTTTTATTTCTATGGTCCTTATTGAATGTTCCTAATTTCCTTTTTCACTTTTATACATAAGCATGACTGAGCTTGTGCATACCACATCCAGATCAAAAGAAATAATTTGTGCCAGACTTAGCATAAAATTATTTTATGGATGTGAACATGTGCTCAAGTAGTAGACATTACTCTTAGTTTCAGCTATTTGTTCAGCATATTACACAGCATTACAAACTACACAGCATTACAAACCAAGAGCAATCTGGTCACTAAATGATATAAATGTGTGTACTACTATAAAAGCCATAATGCACTGCTGTGAATTGATACCTTGTGTTGTCAGCAAAAAGAAATGTGATGCAAGAGATCACAAAGGTGAGTCCATGATGAGTGCATTGTGTGTACTTCGATATGCCAAAAGGCACCTGAAGCAATACTGTCACCTAGCTTACTCATTATTCATTTGTGAGGGGGTCAGTGGTTAAAGGGGACATCGCCATTTTAGATTTTCCATTTTCAATGGCTTGTTTTAGCCACATGAATAATGTTGACACAATAAACAGAATTTAAAAGTCCATGGCAGTCTCAAATTAACTTTTAGCAAATATCACAATAATTCAATTACGTCCCAAAATTCTGTTTAATGCCCACTATATATGTGGTCACCTGAATTTTCAAATGGTGCTTGTCTCCTTTTGCCACTGGCCCCTTCAATTGCATTCATGTAATAAGGCATTAGTAGTCAGATAGTATTGTTAATTTTGTAGAAAGCTATTGGAAGCATTTTGATCAGGTCAGGGGTGAAAGTGGGGGGGGGGGGGGGGGCAAGTCGGCTGTAAGTTACAAAGTGTTTTAAAATCATCAACTGTATCTTCAATACCAGGGGGGGCCTGGGGGCATGCTCCCACTGGAAAATTTGAGATTTGAATGCTTCAAGATTGAATCTAAGAGCATTGTCAGTGGTAAACATGTACTTGAATAGGATAATCCTATGGTATTATGGCAATGACTATCATTCAGATACTGTAAAATTAGATAAACCAGTAATTGAAGTCATTTCAGATCGACTCATGCTCTTGATTACATATAGATATATGTGTTAATGAAGACATATTGAATTGATTGTGTAGCAGAATCAATTGCAACTTATGATTCCGCTGAATGTTCTATTAGAGTAGTTGGGTGACTGCTCTATTAGAGTATATCGATGTTGTACACTCCCAGCACTGATTCATGCAGTACTCCATTCTTCATAACCTTTAGCACAAATCCCAGTAAATTGAGGAAAAGTAAGCTAACGACTACTCTTTGGCAACTGGGCATTGAGGGGGTACCCCCCCCCCCCCCCCATTTTTCTGCCCCTGACGTTAAAGGCACCTCTTGGATTGATTATATCTACTAAGAAAGGTGCCATGAAGGTATTGTGAGGCTGGTTTGTTGTGAGAAAATGCAAACCTCCATTATCCCTCACAGTACTACTGTATGATAAACTGCTTTTGACAACTGATAATATGGTGTAGGTTCATGGCACCCACCATTTTAAGACTCTGTTATTCTTTTGGAATTCAGCAATATAAGAATTAATGGTGTTAAACAAAAGTGGTCCTGATTGTGATGCAGCCAGATCCTTTATGAAGACCAAGTTTTGTTCACAGGGCCGCCCACAGGGGGGGGCAACTGGGGCATTTTGCCCCGGGCCCCAGCCTGAAAGGGGCCCCAGGAGGCCCCATGAAGGGCGCCCTGAATACCTGTTTAAAAGATCGATATACTCTAATAGAGCAGTCAGATCTAAATACTCTAATAGAGCAGTCACAGTATTCTTCAGGGTGATGGGTAGTTATTGTCATTGCCAGCAGGTTGTGACCTTTTTTTTTTTTTTTTTTTTTGGTCTTCACCTTACAACTTGGGTCAAGGGCCCCAGTTTAACTCTTTGTCCTGGGCCCCTTAATTTCTCTGGGCGGCCCTGTCTGTTCACACACATACCTGTTACTCACCAGTCACCATAATAATACAATTAAATATTTTATACAAACTGGAGTGAAATCTAGGGTCTCGCACAACTAACAAAGTACTATATACATAAGATACTTCCGAAACTTATCAATTTACTTTTAAAGTCAAAGCTCCCTTGTTTTGGCATGTCAACAAATTTGGGTTGGAACGAATGTACAAATACATCCTCCAAAGCTTCTTTTGAAAATTTTACCGAAGCTTCGTTACAAATGTCATGTCAACGGTTAATGGTAATTAGGGTGTACACTGTAGTACAAACTCCTACACTTTGTTATAGCGCTAGCTCTAGTACAACCAGTTTTGAACTATAACCAAAAAAATATAAATGGCAGTTTCCACAAGGAGTGACAATACTAGTGCAACTTGTTAGTATCCACAGAAATGAAACTTTGGTGGCATCCAAATGTTATGAAACCAAATGAAGCTTCAAAATTTTTGTTTACTTGTGGTATTTATTACTTTTACTTCAGTGATCCAGTAAAACACACATAAGACCCCTTATATTTAATGCGTAGGGAATTTGAAGGTGCAATCAGGCTAGCTCTAGATTCATGAATACAGTGGAACCTCTCTTGACAAACATCCTGAATTAAGAACACAATAGAAAAAACCTCCATAAAAATGACAAAATTTTGGTCCCAACAAGTCTGGTTAATACATTTTTTTACCTCTGAAAGAGGAAAACCTCAGCAAAAAGTGCTCAAAAATTCTGGGTCCCAAATGTTTGTAATAGAGAGATTCTACTGTATTGGTTGTCGATTGAAGGCATTCGATTTGACAAATTGCACTGTAATGACCACTATCAATATTGTCATGACTCCAAGCTGTATAATAGGCTTCTAAAGTAATAACCTGTCAATACTTTTTCTTGACAATAGAATACAAATGACATCACAACATAACTGCAAGAAATAAAACCGCACGATCACATACCATTTACAAAAACATGTTAGTGTTATTCTTCAGTCAAAAAATTAGTGTGTTGATGTTCCAAGTGTAAAACTGACTGAAGTAAATAATGGATGGCGTTCAGAAATTTTGACATACTATCAACCCATGAATGTTGCAGAAATGAGCAGACATTTAAAACTTCACACCATGAGTATTGTCCATGCAACCCTGTAGATCTGACTGACAGTTGGAAATAATCCTGATACAATGACAGATGAGTAGACACTACTGCATGTCAACACCAGCCACTCTCGAAATAATTAGAACACATTATATTCCTTGAAATTCACGTTTCAAAACTCCACCTCTGTTTAACAGTTGACAAACGCTCTCAATTGTTTGTCAAGTTGCTGTGTCAGTTCTTGAACACGCCCTCCATCAAGAGTCAACTTAGTTGTAAAAACTTCTTAGACTAGATCCTTCTTTTTAACAACAATTCTATATTATCATAGTACTTCACGAGTTGTAAAAACTTCTTAGACTAGATTCTTCTTTTTAACAACAATTCTATATTATCATAGTTCTTCATGAGTCAGTTTGTCAGGTGACAAACAGATCGCACGTGGCCAAATTAAGATTATCACGTGAGTCAACAAATCCGCAGCAGCTCTCACTAGTCCGCAGCAGTTTTCACAAGGCCGTAGCGGAGTGTCCTTCTTGGCCACCATATTATGGTTATGAAAAAATGATTAAAGTAAATATCACAAATTCTGGCATACCATCAGGTTATGTTACAGAAACGACTAGACATCATACGTTCTCTCTCTTTTACAATGGCTACTGCCTACTGGAGCTTCAACTGGACTGGACATCACAATGCTTGACCAAGAAATTCAATTATTTTGTGAGCAGGGAATTACAGCATAGTCCTGATATCCTCATGGTATTATCTACGTCAACAATTATTAAATGACATAATACAAGTGGCTCACTGATACGTGTCAACACCAGCCAGTCTCAAATAATTAGAATACATTATATAATCCTGCTTCCTGTCGCCTTAAAATCACATTCAGCTGACAAATGCTCTCGATTGTTTGAGTTGTTGTCTCATTTCTCCACCATCAAACGAGTCAACTTAGTTGTAAATACTTTTTAGGCTAGATTTTTCATGAACAAGTTTTAGAATCTCAGACTGCTTTAGTAATCTGTCTTGATAATAGAATACAGATGACATTGCAATGACCAGACATTTAAAACTTCATGATCACAACATGCGTATAGTCCATACAACCCCGTATAACCTGACAGACAGTTGTAAATAATGCTGATATGCTCAGAAAATGAGTAGACTATTAAATACCACTGCATGTCAACACCAGCCAGTCTCGAAATGATTAAAATACATTATAGTCGTGCCTGCTTTCGAATTCTCGGCCTTGAAATTCGCGTTTCAAAACTCCACCTCTCTTAACAGTTGACAAACGCTCTCACCGTGTGTCAAGTTGTGTCAATTCTTGAACACGCCCACCATCAAACGAGTTGTAGTTCTTCTTAGACTAGATCCTTCCTTTAACAATAAATTCTATATTCATAGACTGATTAATATCATAGTTCTTCACGAGACAGTTTTCAGGTGACAAACAGATCGTACGTGGATAGATTAAGATTATCACGTGAGTCAACAAATCCGCAGCGGCTCTCACTAGTCCGCAGCGGCTTCAAAGGACCGCAGCGGATATCAAAGGACCGCAGCGGTTTTCACAAGGCGCAGCGGAGTGTCCTTCTCGGCCACCATACAAGTGCTCATGTTACAACTAATATATTCCACTTGGGTGAATCACCTGCAAGTGTACATGGAAACTGCTGGAACGCTTTGCGAGTGTATTTATATGGGACCATGTGACTTTCGATTGTGGATAACGTCGTAAGAGCAACGACAAGGCACTGCTGAGAGGCCGAACGTAAGTGTATCGTCACGAGCATGCAGATCGCTTCGATTGTGGGTACGCAATTAAACACAGGAAGCCCAAATACGAGCTGAACAGCTCATAATGAAGCTTAAGTGCACTATAAAGTACTTTCTATACTAGCCATGAATAAACTAAAGCAGTGAATATGTTTACAGCGCTATAATGGCCTAGCCAATTAAGCGCCATGCACGCCCAGTCACTACGCGTGTGTGACATTGCGCCAGGTGTCAAAACGGCAATGCAAAGACGATTCAACTACACTAAAGTACTTACTTTACTAGCCATAAATAAACTAAAGTAGTGAATACTATTAACACTAATGGCCATATCAATTAAGCGCTACACCCAGTGTCTGTGGGACATCCCCACGTGACTATTGAATGTAACATGTTTAATATAAACTAACCTGTGACCTTCTTCGTTCAGTAAAACAATGAACTATCTTCTTCCCCAAGTCCATGATCTATGCCTTGGCTCACTTTACAAAAACTAAAACCCACTATCGATCCTGTGAAGTGTCGCTATATTAAAGGAGAGGAGATCACACAGTTTCATCAAAGAAATCAAATGATTTCTGAGAATGCTTGGAATGCATTAATGAGAATAGGAGGTAGTATATACAATTTATATCACTCCTAGGAGGGATATAACTTGTATATACTACCTCCTATTCTCGTTACTGCATTCCTGAGCAGTGCTATTATACCACTTATACACCTTCTCTTCCCTTTGAAGTGAGGTGTGAAAGTGGTATATATATATAGACTTTACAGCAACTTCTACCCTCTGCAAAATAATAAACTCTTCAGCAATACCACTATAACTTGCACCACTGGTCATGAGGATATATACCCAAGCCCAAGGACTGCAGTAATCATTTCATGATCAGAGTGGCTACATTATGGTTTAAGCATATATGTACCACTCTGCGTGGGCAGTTCAAAGGCACCGCCAGTGCCATAATTTGTATATTGCACTGCTGCAGACCGCAGCGAGTGCATTATAACTTATAACGCACTGGTTGCAGTTTTGTAGACCACAACGCGTGCATTATAAGTTATAATGTATAATAATGCACCGACCGCAGTGCAATATACAGATATTGCACTGGCTGCGGTTTTGTGCAGCATAGCACAAGTGCCGGTGGCGAAGACCACTACGACACCTCACCGAATAGGTGGAAAGACACTTCACAGATCACTCGAATTCTTTTATAGCCTGACATGTAAAGGTCGATTGTGGGCCATAACGTCACCAATACGTATAATGTTTACAAGCAGCCAATGGCGATCGAAAAAGCCAACGCGGGTGGCCACAACTCTAGTCTACATATATATATATATATAAACGTACTTATACACCTTACTAGTCTGGTGCCATCTTAGCCCAGATTAAACTGTAGTCCACTTCGACAATGACTCAATAAAACAAATATATTCTAAATAATACTAACCTTTACGTTCGATTGTAGTAACCAGTTTTGTCATGCCACCAGATTCGAGTTTAGCCAGTGTGAATAGTAAGAATTAGACTAGTATCGTTTAGTAGTTAGGTTTTGTTTACTTAAACCATCTATTTAGCTGCTTTTTTTCGCTTGAGAGAATCACTATGTTGATTAGTCTGGTGCTTAGTTTATATGGCACGCTGAACACTACATGATGAGAGTGGAACAGCGAATACAGGTTAGTGATATAACCCATAGCGTACTAGCTTTCAATATCTCAGGTGGCTGCAGTACTGCAGGGGGAACGTCATCGCAACGTCAGGCTTGGTTACCCACAATCGATGTTAAAAACCTGGCCTTTATAAGAGTTACAGCTGTCTTGTGAGACTCTCCCCACCTATTAGGTGAATGGTACATAACAGTTATACAACGTGCACTCGTGCTCTGCCTGTATCAAACGCACTTGCCTTCGGGCCTGACGGCCCTCAGGCTCGTGCGTTTATATCAGGCAGAGCACTCGTGGCCGTTGTATAACTATATAATATACACCACTCTGGTGCGCTCATGCACCTAATAGGTGAAAAGATAAACCTACATTCACCCATGCATGTTTTCTACATATTGATTGTGGCTTTAAGGTGTGGGCTATAGCATGCATGAAATGTTATTCATATGCTGTATGTAGTCATGTATGTACACAGTTTTTTATCATTACAAAACAAGAAAGAGAAGGTAAATATTATTAATAAATTAATAAATCATTTGTCAACAATAAAATTAAAGTTCTCTCGTTAAACTCCTAACTATACTAATAGAAAGACAATAAGTTGGACATGCAATGTGGTATACACACAGACACACAGTACACTATAAGGCCAATCCGAGTGGAGAAAAAAAACATGACTACCATCTCAACTAATCAATAGGTACCTTAAGAGCAAGTACAGTACAACATCAGTTTCTTACACTATAGGGTTTAGTGCAGCAACAAGACCATTGAGTTGACGGTATTTTACTTCACAGAGGAGCCCTTGTACAGTTTCAGGAGACTGAAGTAATGACTCCATCACTGTGTCATTCTGAGCTCTATACAATTATAATTACTCATTAAACTTCATACATAATTGCACTAATCCTTTCCTCCATAAGAATTATAGCTAGTAGTGAAGTATTAGGTATTTATTGTAACTATAGTGTAATTATAACAGTAATATACTTGGAAACATGCAACCTTAAAACAATGCTAGCGCTAGTACTATATAAACAAGTATAAAAAAATTAGGAATTTTAAGTTAGAGTAGGGACAGTGTATAGTGCTGCAATAAAAGTACTGAAACAAGCTGAATCAGAATAGTACGTAATGTCCAAATACTGTGAAACAATAAGAAGTGAATATCCCTACTGTGCTACTCTCAATGCACAGTAGGGATATTCACTTCTTATTGTTTTACAGTATTTGGATGTTACGTACTACTCCAACCCAGCTTGAATCAGTACTTTTTATTGCAGCACTATACACTGTCCCTACTCTATTTTAAAATTCCTAATTTTTTTCTTATACTTGTTTGTGAAGTTTTTTTGCAAGCTCATGCATGACCACTAAATAGCCTGCTTTTCACAAAATTAGTCACAATATTTTAAAAGAGATAATCACAGCACTATTATACTAGATTATGACTAATACAATAACAACTGATCAGTGGACGTGGCTCTACATAAGCCTGTAGACAATAATGGACATGGATTCGTGCATACCTACAGACTGATGAATGGGCATGGCTACCATATGTCCGCAGACAGTAATTTGCATAAGTGGGCATGGCTCACAAAAGAAGCAGGACTATGCCACGTCTACATTTAATTTAGCACGTGGGATCAGACCCGAATAATTTGTAAAGTGGGACCTGAATGACCTAACATTGTTATTAAATAAACTATATTAATTGACTTACACATTGCTATATAGTTCGCCATGAGTTACTCTCACTGACCGATATCAACAGCGAGTCATGTACGCATGTGTTCAAATAGTTTGGTGCAACCAGCGACCATGTGTATTCAAATAGTCCGATGCAATATACACTGGTAGATGGAAGCCATATTGTAGTGTATTAACACTCAGCGGTAGAACCTTGACTGATGGCCATTGTAAAGAAGGATAAAAGGTAAGACAATAGTGAAAGCATTGTATGTTTATCAATATACCAGAGGTTTTTTCTTAAGCTAACTAGAAACATTTCTGCAAAAGAATTAGGGCTGTAACCAGTTTTCCACTATGCTTGACTGAAGGAATGAGGCAGGCATGCAGGCAGTAGAAAATTCCATTGAATATATATATATTTTAAATGCTGAAGGAAACATTATGGGTCGATCTGAAGACACTTTTGGGTTTGATTTTATCCAACCAATACTGTCATGTCGATGTGAGGAAAATTGTGGCAGGTTTTTGGGTTATATTATATCACAGATCGCCCCCACACCTTCAATGTCCCTACTATACAGCACTATTGTACTGTATGATTAACAATTTTTGATATAACTTGGTAGTTCAAAGACAATAAGTAGTGTAAGTATGTCTGTAGCAAGTCTATCAAATCTTTCCTGCAGCCTGGAGTGCTGCCCGCAAGGTGTCAGAAAAGTAAGTCCTGTCAATTTTAGACCCAATAAAGCTGACATTAGCCACTAGTCCATTAACATTGGAAAAACTTGTGCAATCAAGAATACAATCTTTAAAGACAATGCATGATCCGAAAGAACACTCAGTGAAAGAAGTACTGGTGAGATTACAACTGAAGAAGGACACTGGATGATCAAATCTGATTGATCTAAAGGATAATTTCTTCATACTTTTGCGTTCATATGAAACAGCTTGCAAGGAATGTGAATGAACAGTAATACTATCAATTTGCTGGTTAAATGTACCGCTTATCTGCACACAATTACCGCTTGCCATATTAAAACTGCTATGTGCACGTTGTCTTCCTTGAGGTGGATTAGTAACACCATCTACTTTGTAATTGCCAGACCCAGATTTAAAATTGATAGAAATATCATCCTGAGATATAAAATCAACTTCACGTAGTACAGCACTAAGTGCAGTGACAAGACCATCAAGTTGATAATATTTTGCATCATACAACAACCCCAGCAAAACATCAGTTGATTTGGGAAATGACTGAACTATATCTTTTCCATCTCTTAAATAATCTAGGATGTATCGGAAGCGAGCTCCATCTCTATCAATGAAGAAACTACCATCACTACACTTCATAGTTTCCAAATCATGTCTGCCACTAAACATGGCTCCCAACATTGACTCAGGATACTTGGTCAGTGTGGAACGTGAGGTTGAGTAATGTGTGCCCCCAACATCTAACAATATTCTTTGTCCATGGAAAGTATACGTATTATCAATCTTCGCCTTTTCTTCTTCCCATTTCTGCTTTTCTTCTTCGCATCTCTTTCTATCTTCTTCTATTTGCTGCCTATCCTTTTCCACTTGTTCAACTACTTGTTTGAATATCCCAGTTGCAGTATCAATATCACTCCTCAATGATGACATCACTCAGATGGTATACCTACAGCTGAGTAGTGTAACAGAAACATGCATTGATACTTACAGTATATTGCATAATTTGTAATGTAAGTATGCATGTATACATGCATTCAAATATAGATCAACATCTCTTATTTCTGCATACCTACTGTACATGTTTAGCAACAAGTAACTTAGTGGAAAAGTTTTGTGGACTTCATGGATTGTTAGAAAACCACAAAACTTTTACCAGGAATATAGTAGTCTCGCCCACATGCTTGACCTTTGCATGAGCTGAGCGGCTGGACGAGACCATGAATTTACCCATAATTTTATAAAATTTCTTTCTGAAAATAAGACTTCGAAAAGAATGGTATTGTGGAAGTATTTTAAACCATGTAGAAAGATGCTTGTGACATGCCCCTTCTTGATCCTTCAGGACCATTGAGCAAAGAATTGAATAGCAGCATCATCAAAGCAGCAAATGATGAAGTGACAGCAGCCATAGAGAGTTCTAGTGGCAAGCGTTCAGCTTATTTGAAGCTAGATGATGAACAGAGGGCTACTATCGGAAAATGCGCAGCACAGCATGGCATCATCAAGGCAATCCGTCATTTTGCAAAAGATTTTAAAAATGAAACACTTAAGGAAAGTACGTTGGAAAAACTATACTTGGAAGAGCTGGAAATACGAAGAAGGGATGTAGTCCGCAATGGTTTTAGATTTTAGAGCAGCTGGAATTACAGATATGCTTGGATTGCAGAACATTTTGTAGTGTTATAGTAGACAATTTGCAATTAAATATGTTTATTAATTATCTTTTCATTTTAAACAAGTGATTATACAAAAATAATAACCTCCTAACCAACAAAATCAACAAATTATCAGTCACAAAATATTGCTAAACATCTTGCATACAATTAATGAAGAGTAGCTATTTATCTCTTTGGGAAACTAGTGAGCTTCTTTTTTGTGAAACAGCCTTAAGATGCTCTCATAGGTCAGATTGCTTGTAATTAATTTTACATGGATCTTCGTCGTATGCCAGTGAAATCATGACAGATATGGCAAAAACACCACAACCAGATGACCCTTCTTATTTCTGTGTTGGCATCATTATTACTCTCTTTATTTTATTTTTTTATTATTATTAAAGCGTTACAGGTTACAGTGGCCAGCACTGAAGATCTGACAGCAACATGTACTGCAGCCTTTGGATTTAGTTGCATAACTGTGCACTGTGACGTGTTTCTGTATCTAATATTGTAAAGATGGAACCGTATACCGCTACTTGAGTACCTTTACACCACTTATTAGAAACCATTATCCAGTGTTTCCTTTTCTCACAGTGGACAATCCGAATGGCATTTGCAGTTTGGGAGCCTAGTGATGTATTCTGCTGCAATGTGAAGCAAAGACCACCTATTAAGGGAAATTATTGCTTGATCAAGCATTGAGCAAATTGGATACGCTTATTAGTGAACTAACTGTGATTCATCATGAACCACGGTAGTGGTTCATAATAGAGATTGCCTATGTTTTTAGCCAAAATCCCAATAGAACACACACCTAAACACCACTTTAGGAAGCTCTCCCAACTACAAAAGAAACCTTAGAAGTTAATTTGGAAGAAGTTTAGGTCTACTGGAAAATATGAAGTCAAAAGGAATGAATAAAACTACTTTTGAAATTTCTGTAATATGCCATTTTGTTCAACACACGTGTGTTGTGCAGCCAAGAAAGCTGGCAACCACACCATGAGTATATTGACAGGAAGAAAGAAAACAGCTTTTCCATGCATGCATAGCTCCATGGCCCCTTCTCCAAAGTACACCATTTTTGCATTATAGCTGTCCCCCAGGTAGGGTACACCACACAGCAAATTTGAATAAATCCGTAACAGCTATTTCTGAGATATGGGTGTTCAAAGTTTTATTTTAATTTCTTCGTTTTTTCTTTTTATGCCATATGAGGTTTCAGGGACTTCGATTTCTTTTCACAAATTTTGCAAAAATTGCTATAAAATGCAAACGTGTAACTCAATTGCCTCAATGTTTGGCACAAATGAAGAGCGTGTAATGGTGGATTCGTGTACCAAGTTTGTTATGAATCTGAGGAATATTCAAAGAGTTATGAGCATTTATTCACGTAAAAAATATCAAGCTTCTGTCACGGCTACAGGGTAAACTGAGTATAGAAATAACTTGAAAATTGGTGTGTAGATAGGCTGATCATCGTAGCAGTGCCTTTTGATAGTTTGAATAGCAGCAGAGTTACAGCAACAAAATTATAAAGCAAAACCCAAGCAAGTATAAAATCGTGGGATCAAGATACTCTAATAGAGCAGTCACTGCAGGGTAAAACAGGTGTGCAAAAAATGTGGAAAAAAAATCTTACCAGAGTTCGAACCAGGGACCCCCATACCTAACACCTGCATCCTTAACCACTGAACCACTGCTACCTTGACTGATTATCTTCTACTTTATAAATGAAATTTCTAGTTGAAATCTGCTTATTATCAAACGTTTGTAATTTCATAGATCTACCAATAGAAGCACTAGATTGTTCTAGAACATTTCATGTATGTTCTATTAGAAGTCCTCAAAAAAACGTGCACTCTACTAGAGTATTACAATAATATTATCAAATATTGAATTAAATCATGCAATAAAATACATTTATAAGTCTAATCGTCATTGTATCTACATAGAAAAGAAGAAATGTGAGTAAAAACAACCCTCATAATCAGCCATAGGCTGGTTTTGGGGCATTATAAAGTACAAAAAAAAAGTGAAATCCACACAAAAATAGCCAAGCTGTGAAAAATGGTGCGGCCTTAAAAACCCTGGGTGAAAAGTTGTGAAATCAAAGGTGGTGGCCAAGAAATGGCTGTAATGGTGAAATCAAAGGACCTTTGATTTCACAACATATCATTGCAGCCATTTCTTGGTCGCCACTTTTGATTTCACAACTTTTTTCACCCAGGGTTTTTAAGGCCGCACCATTTTTTCACAGCTTGGCTGTTTTTGTGTGGATCTTCTTATCATGAACCACAGTCATAGGCGGATCTGGGGGAGCAAAGGGGTGCTGTACCCCCCTGGCCCTTCTCTTGCCCTCCTTGGACCTACAGTACTATATTGATACCAGAAACTAGAATCATGTGTTCACACTGTATTCAGAAGGATAGAAAGCCAATGGGCAAATAGAAGACAACAGATATAAATGTACTTTACAGTTATAGTTAAACTGTACACTGTCAACTGAGAAAGCGAGGCAAATAAATTTTTGTGCAAAGATCGAGATACTCTAATAGAGCAATTACTACTCTAATAGAACAGTCGCAATTCTAATGTCATCAATTTACAATTTTTACAAGTCATAACAACACTAGCTACTCCTTGTTTTGATTAGGAATCCCCGGAAATGACACGCACCATCAAAAATATAGCCTTTTAAAAACTACCTTAGAAACTTCTTGTGTGACTAAAATCACCTTTACAGAATAATATTAGTCCATCTAGCATCAAATGTAGCGTTAAAAACAAGAAAATGCTTACTGGCAGCCAGATATAGAATTTTTTTTAAATTGTAAAACTCGAAATTTCATCTCACTCACTCACTCACTCACTCACTCACTCCACTCACTGACCACAGTCGCAAGCCTAGAGCCCAAACGAAGCAGCGCACAGTCACCATTTTACGCCACAACAACAAACTTACCGGTGGGATGTGCCTTTTGGGGTTCCGAAGAGTGTACGCTCTGTGCGCCTTGTCTTTTCTAGTTTTATCTTCAGTCAGGCTGCTTGTCTTCTTCTTCATCCAATGAAACCATGTCGAGGCGTTAATTTTCCATATCAAGACTTTCTTTAAGCAGCATAATTAGATAGCTAGCATAGATAGCTGTAGGCCTTGTGTGCATACACTTTTCATACATGAAAGTGAGCGTGTTTCTTGTGTGTGTAGTTAGGTTGATGTTATGCCCAACCATCAAATATTGGCTGGCTACGCCCCTGGGTCCAATTTTCTTTATCATGTATATAAATGATTTACCCGTGTTCTATCAAACCCTTTTGCTGATGACACCAAAGTATACAGTCACATTAAGAATGATGATGATATTAGAAGACTACAACAAGACATTGATAATTTAGTGAAGTGGTCGGAGGTATGGCAGAAGCCATTTAACATCTCAAAATGTAAGTCACTGCACTTGGGATATTCTAATCCAAATCATATTTATTCTATGGGTGGCAAATGTATTGAACAAACCAGTGAAGAAAAGGATTCAGGTGTTGTAATTGACCATCACCTCAAGTTTCATAGCCATGTGTCTGCCATAACAAGCAAAGCTAGGAGACTCCTAGGGTTCATAGGAAAGTCATTCATTAACTCGAATGTTCAAACACTCCCCTACTTGTATAAGGCTATTGTAAGACCAACTCTTGAGTACGGAAATGTTATTTGGGGACCATTTTATAAATGTGTTGAAAATATAGTTGAACAAGTTCAACGAAAAGCAACCAGGCTGGATACATCTGTTAGTCATCTTTCACAGGAGGAAAGGCTCAGGCATCTCAACCTACCATCCTTAAAGTATAGATGATATCGTGGTGATATGATTACAACATACAATATCATACATGGTAATCTACATCTTGATCAATCCTTATTCTTTACAAGAAATTGGACAAACATAAGAAGACATCCTTACAAATTATTCAAACCTTTTTCCACCAATACAGTTAGACAACATTTTTATTCTCAACGAATTATAAATGACTGGAATGCACTTCCTTTCAGTGTAGTGGGGGCAACATCAACCAATGAATTTAAAGCAACCCTTGACAAGCGCAACAAAGATACCTTATTTTTATACTGAACTGTATATATGGTTAGAAATATTGATGAGCTTTAAGATCAGGACTTACATGCTTTTGCCTTTCATATAATCCTGTATTAATATTATTATTATTACTAGGACCGCGTCACATACAACCAAGTACATACACCAACGTTGCAACCTACCCATTGGGCAAGTATAAACAGTGCCATAGGAAACACTCAGAGCAGTGTGCGTGTACCTGTGGAAATGATACATATGCATACATACACAGGCAAGGGAGTTTAACTGGCATCAGAAAACCACAATACTAAAACACAACCTACACAAAAAACCAAATTAAGTTAGCTATATTGAAAGTAACTATATATTGTAGGTGTGACGTGTCTCTGAAGATGACTCAGCAGTGAAGTGAGGCTATGCAGAATAAGGGATATGGTGAAGGCACAATTAGCAATTGATCCCAATCAAGCCAATATGGCACAACAGACTCTGTTGTAACTAGAGGCCACTGGTGATGTATTTGTATATCAGCGGTGTGGCATTGGCACAGTGATCACAGTCTATAATATTATGCATACAGTCATGCACAACATACAGGAGATAGTTAGTTACACATTGTTGTATATGCAGCATTGCATCGGCTTCTTGTTTAGCTATTACAGACTCACAGTAGACTAGTAGTTAAGCTGAGTGGAAATTAATTCCAGCCGCCAGCAAGCCAGATGAAGGTGCCGGTATAATGAAAATAATTCCAGCCGCTAGCAAGCCAGATGAAAGATGAAGATGTAGACCCATAATACAACTACCGGTACAAGTATTACATTACTCATTACTTTGCTGTTCCAGCTGGTTGTTTATGAGCGCATCAGCTGGTATCCCAACTGGTCATCAGCTGGTCGTTCACTGCATGACGCCTGGAGCGCATATCCTGCACACAAAATACACAGTTACAAATATTTAAACATACTTGTAATGTTGTTGCTTACCAGTAAAGTGGTGCCTGGCCTCTCCATGGACGTTTACTAATCTTCTCGTTTGAGCAATCTGTAATTAAACAAGGGTGTGGTGCCAGGCGTTATATAGAATTACACGTACGGTAAAGTCATCAGCACGAACAGGCGTACTTATCATATGGTTGTGCCTTCATTCACAGGCGAATCTATCCCCGCTTAGTTCATGTCTCTAGGCCTCGTAGTTTTCTCAAACATTATTTATTATTTATTTATTTATTCATTCATTATTAATGACGTAATTTTAACCGCATTTCGTATTATTCTTACTACTTGGTTGTATAACTAGGCCAGGGGCACATACAACCAAGTACAACCACCAATGGGGCAATCTACAAATGGGGCATGTACAACAGTGCATACACAACCTACAGGAGATGCACAATACTGTAGGAGTATACAAGCCAGGTGAACCAGATAAAGGAAGAAAGCCAAGCCAGCAAGAGCCTAGTAAGCTAGGTAAAGGAAAAATACAAGAAAACATTAAAACATAGCTACCACACTCATGATCTTTACAATACATTAGTACAAACAGACAACCAAACCAACCAGAGCCTAGCAAGCCAGAAAAATATAAAATACAAGACATATGTACATTACAATACAAACAAACATACCTGTCCTTGTGCAGCTGGCATGTCAAACCTATTCAGGTGTCCTGCAGCCATAGATACATGGAGCGCATCCACTGGCAGCTGGCATGGCGACTTGAGACTTAGTGTGCCAGCTGGCAACACTTTCAAACACAATTGAACAGCAATTCACTCATCTAGATAGCCATTTGAACCTGCTTGATTGGTAGTGGGTATATCACGTGCTGTTTTGATCGGCATTAAATAGAATTGTCGTACGTTTCTATCACCTCCACGGAAACATTCACCCATTATACGATTATCTCTTCATACAACATGGATTCTATTCCCGGTGAGTGCAAAGCCTTAGGCCTTGTAGTTTTCTCAAACATTATTTATTAATTATTTATTCATTCATTATTAATGATGTAATTTTAACCGCGTTTCGTATTATTCTTAGTACTTGGTTGTATAATTACTTTTAAGCAAATTTGCTTCTTGTAGATTCACTTTGCCTCTGACTTAGTCTCTGCAAGGGTAACCAACGTGTTAATATGTGTTAATAAGTATCCAATCTATCCACATTAACACGTTCATTTGGAAACCTTATCATTACCTACATTTTATTAACCACAGTATATTAAGAGCAGCAACGTTGTTGTGTACCACTGGGTACTAAATGACTTATTGTGACCACATTGTACAAGATGACTGACTCTTGATACTGAGTCATGAAGCACCACCAGCACCTCTAATTATCATGTTAGGTATCCATATTTATAAAAAGTAAACAAACTAGTGTAAAAATAATTTAAAAAAAAAAATTAAAACATGGGAATAGAAATTATTGAAAAAAGTCAAGAAACAAAAGTCAAACAAGCCAGCATGTTAAACACACAGAGATCTCTATTTGGATTCAAATAAACATTTATACAGAAGCATTTTCAGTACTTATCTGCCCTAATTTATGGAGAAACTACTATTTTTTTCATTAGTTTCTACCATATTCATTGAGTCCAAATAGAGATCTCTGTGTGTTTAACATGCTGGCTTGTTTGACCCTTGTTTCTTTACTTTCTTCAGCGATCTCTATTCCCTTGTTTTAATTTAAAAAAAAAATTTATACACTAGTTATTTTTTCTACAGGGCTAGAGCAAACTGTGAGTACTTTTTGGGAATAAAAACTACATAACTTCCTTCCTATGTCTTTCTTCACATCCATGACCTATTTTTAAATGCAGATTACAATGATAACACTCATTCTCGAGCAAATTTGCTTCTTTTAGGTTCACTTAGCCATTGATCTTCTGACTTAGTTTCTGCAAGGGTAACCAATGTGTTAATTTGTGTTAATAAGTATCCGTGTCGTGCGGTCAAGTACAGCCAGTGTGGGTGCGTTACAGACAAGTGTGTATTTTACAGGAACCAAGAAAATGCCATTTTCACGCATCTGTAGCTAATTGATAATGGCTGGATGGAAATTAATCATTTTTGCTGTGGAAACTTCCTCGGGGGTGGGGCTTCTCCCATTTCAAATTTGAGCTGAGTCTGCCAGGCCATCACTGAGATATGCGCCTTCAAAGTTCATCTTAGTTTCTTTGTATTTTTCTTCATCTTTTTATTATTATTATTTATTTTATTATTTATATATATATAATACATAACAAGTAAATGAAATGAAAAAACAAGAGACAACAATTCAAAGTACATGCATGTGACAGAAGCACCTGACCCTCGGATATTGCAAGGTCAAGTGCTCCAATAGTCACTGGGCTGCCACAATGAGACCTGGCTCCACGCAAGCAGGTTACAGCTGACCTCAGTAAAGAAAAACTGGTGGAGCATCTAATCCAGGACACAACAGTACTATAACTGTGGTCTCTCTTAGCAGCAAGCAGAGATGCCAACTTCTTGTAAGCAGTAGTGGCCGCAACTCCTATTCCACCAAAAGTAGAGAATATCAAAGGGGTGAAAGAACCCATTTCAACATCTCTTACACACTGCTCATACTTACGCTGTTTGTGGTGGTTTCCCCACAATCCTTGCACACTGACATCCAGGTGTGCCTCACCCTCCACATTAACTGTGGCATAGTGAAAAGATTCACCAGATAGGGGTTGCAACACTGGCTCAATTGCCACATCAAGACAAACTTCAGACAAAGCAGCTGCAGTGAAATCAAAAAATTCACTATATATAACTTCTTCATCTTCTTTTTTGTAACACTCAGAAAAATTGCTATAACTCACGCATGTTTTAGTCTATTTTCTTCAAATTTGGAGGGACTGTAAACGTAATATAGCATGTTTACAGTCCAAATTTTGTACACCTTGGATAAAGAACAAAGCAGTTATGCACGATTTTCGAAAAATTTGATAGTGATTATTTTGTCATGGCCATGAAATAATCATGATTTCATGGTAATTTTATAGCACTGACAAATTATTTTATGGCATAAGAAAATTTCATGGTTGCAGTGGCCATGAATTGTCAAATTTTCATAGGCAGTGTCCATGAACTTTTATAGACAGTGTCCTTGAAAACTACTTGAAATTTCATGGTTTACCATTACATTTTCATAAGCTCTTCTCTGGGAGTTCAGCTGGAAATAAGTCAGATCAGCTAGAAACAAATCACACTGTAGAGAGATCAGCTAGAAAAAATCACTCTCTAGAGAGATCAGCTGGAAACAAGGCACCCTGTAGAGAGATCAGCGTGATCAAGTCACCCTGTAAGAGCCCAACTACTTTTCAAGTCACCCCAGCTATGAACAAATCTCTTAGTAGAAAGATCAGCTGGAAATAAATCACCTTGCACAGTATTCAGCTATAGAAACAAATCCCCTGTAGAGAGATCAGTTAAGTAAGTTATCCTGTTACCTGCAGACAGTGGCGGATCTAGAGGGGTTTCTGGGGTTTTGACAGAAACCCCCTTTCAGAATTTAAATATTTAAAAATTCTATTCTGAGTCACACAACCCATTGTAGAAGCAGCTCATCATCTAAAAGTTATACTAAACATCAGTATAACTCACAAAAACAGTTTATTTCATTTCCATGTGCCGTTTATACAGTCTGTACAGTCACTACACTTCTGCTTCTTCCATTCACTAAAAATTTTTACAGGCTTGGATATTACAATGAAATATAAAATGACTTTCATGGCACATAATTAGGACTATTTTACTGTTCATGAATAATCCATAGCTATTTCATGGCACTATTCTCTGGTAGTGCTACACGGTGTGGACTTCATTCTATCTGATCTCTCTAGAGGGTGACTTAATTGTTGCTGACTAATCTTTTAACAGAGTGATCTGTTTCAAGCTTATCTTTCTACAGGGTGATTTGATCTCTCTACAGGGTGACTTGTTTCTAACTGATCCTTCTATAGGGTGATTTGTTTCAAGCTGATCTTTCTACAGGGTGATTTAAATGTAGCTAATCTCGCTACAGGGTGACTTATTTCTAGTTGGTCTTTCTACAGGTGATTTTTTTCTAGCTGATTTCTCTACAGGGTGACTTCTTACTGGCTGAACTCAGGGGCGGATCTAGGATTTCAGAAGGGGGGGTGCTAACATGGACATTTATATATGTAGCAAGATAGTTGATACAACTAGTGTGAGAAGCACACTCAGCATGCTCTATCTAGTGGGGTCTGGGGGCATTCCCACAGGAAATGTTTGCAGATGTGGCCTATTGAGATTGAATTTGATAGTAATTTTGAGTGAAAAATGATGTCACTTTGTTTATGTGATGCCATTATTCCCCTATAGCTTGTCAATATAACTAAAGAGTGCAGCCACGTAGCTAAAATTCAATCTTAGACTAACATCTCAAAGAACTAGTAGTGGAAACATATGGGTATCGGCAGCTGCACATGATCAAATTTAGTGTTTTGAAGTATAGCATAATTTGCAGTCTCATGGCTCAAACTACGCTAGCTGTCCAAACAGTAGAGAGGGTAAGTGGGAGTGGAGAGGGCAAGTAGACTGACTCACCAGTGTATGGAGTGCATGTGCACTCAGCTGTATATAATTCTCCAGTTAGAGGGGCTCTAGATCTGGTGGCATATATACTCCTGGGCCCCCTGGAAATTTGTGGAAAATGGTTATCACAAGGTTGAATCTAGAAGCTATTTTTAACCAAATGTGGGTACAAGATAAATGAGTTCAGGTGGAAGTAATTTTAATTTGAATGAGTTTAGTTGGAAGTAATTTTAATTAAAAAATAGAGCTATACATTGTTTATTGTTATTGGATTTGAAAATGTATAATAGTGGCTTGTCAAAGAGAATAAAGAATGTATAGACAGTATAGTTAATTAAATGTAAGGTCAAGGAGAATATTTAAAACACAGGATTGGATCTACTTCACATGTAGCCACTGTTCTGAAGTGCAGGTTGCTATTTCAATCTAACTTTTAAAATGATGGATCCATCCATCATTATAATTGTTTTACAACCATAGTCTACAAATACAACTAGTTTTTGGCCACAACTAACCCCTTTTTAGCACACAATGATCACGACAACTTAAATGCTGCAGTATATCATTTAAGCTTAAAGTAGTATCATTTAAGCTTAAAGTTGAGCTTCAAGGGATTTGATAGTGCAAACTCTAGATTTAAACAAGTGTAGCATGGGATTTGATCAAGCAAGGGAAACATTAACGAACAGTTCTCAGATGTTGCAGCCTTGTGAACTTTATAAAAGCTAAGAAATGCACTATTATATAAGACTACTGTTTTACTTGCAAGAGAAGCATTTCAACCCAAGAATCGAGTTTGTAGCAGAGCCTAAAAAATTTAAACTATTTGACAGAAAACATTATTTTCAGAATAGATTTTCAATTAATGATGCTTTATACAATTTATAGTACATTAAAGGTATAAATCTTTTACCTGAAGTGATTGGTATATCATATATGGCAGGATGTTTGGTACAGTGGTGAGGGTAGCAGTGCACAGGTCTAGAAGAATAGGTTTAATTTCAGCTTAAGCTCTGGTAACTTCTTGAAAATTATAGTTTTAATGTTGGATGTTCTATTAAAGTAGTTGACTGTTCTATTAGCATATTTCGGATTTGGCAACTTCTAAGGTAAGACTTACTCCAAAAGTATAATTTTGAACCCCTTTTAGTAATTCTTGGATAAGATTAGCTATTCCCTTTGCTCTTTCCATCTTTTCATTGCCCATACATGTGTATAAAATGCAGTTGCACCTGTACTACAGCTTCTAAAAGCTACCTAGCTTGCTCATCGTAAAATGTTGGGGGGGGGGGGGTGCTTCAGCGCCCCAAGCACCCCCCCTAAATCCGCCCTTGGAACTTTCTACAGGATGACTTTTTTTTCTACCAGATCTCTCTACAGGGTGATTTGCTTTGAGCTGATCTCTCTACAGGGTGATTTGAAATGTAGCTTATCTCTTTACAAGGCTATACTTGTTTCTAGCTGTTCTCTATACAGGGTGACTTCAAATGTAGTTGAACCCTTTGTAGGATAACTTGCTTCCAGCTGAACTGGCTACAGGGTAACTTATTTCTAGCTGGTCTCTCTACAGAATGATATGCTTTATTTCTAGCTGATCTCTATAGGGTGAATTGTTTCTAGCTGATTTCTCTACATGGTGACTTGTTTCTACCAGATCTCTCTACAGGGTGATTTGTGTTGTGCTGATCTCCCTACAGGGTAGTTTGTTTCTAGTTGATCTCTACAGGGTGAATCGTTTCTAGCCGATTTCTCTACAGTTTCCAGCTAAACTCTCCACAGGGTGACTTGTTTCTGGCTAATCTCTGTACAGGGTGATTTGTTTCTAGCTGATCTCTAAAGGGTGATTTGTTTCTAGCTGATCTCTCTACAGGATGATTTGTAATGTAGCTTGTCTCTTTACAAGGTTACTCAGTTGTTTCGAGTGATTTCTCAACAGGGTGATTTGAAATGTAGCTTATCTCTTTACAAGGTTACTTGATCTCTCTACAGGGTGACTTAAAATGGATTTGAACTCTTTGCAGGATAACTTGCTTCTATAGCTATTCTATTTACTGAAAGAATTTGTTTGTAGCTGAATTCTCCACAGGGTTGCTTATTTCTAGCTGAAACACTCTACGAAATGTAGCTGAATTCTGTATAGGATGACTTGTTTCTAGCTCATCTCTCTATGGGTGGCTTGTTTCCAGTTGAACTCTCTACAGGGTGACTTGTTTCTAGCTGATCTCTCTACAGGGTGATATGTCTCTAGCTGATCTCTACAGGGTGAATTGCTTCCAGGGTGAATTGTTGCTAACTGATCTCTTTACGGGGTGACTTGAAACATAGCTGAACTCTCTACAGAGTGATTTTTTTTGCTGCTGAACTGTCTTCAGGGTGACTTGATTGTAGTTAAACACTCTAGAGGGTTATTTGTTTTTGATACTAATTGAATGGTGACTTGATTGTAGTTGAATTCCCTATTGGGTAACTTGTTGTTAACTGAACTCTAAATGGTGACTTGATTGTAGCTGAACATTCTAATAGAGTGACTTATTGTGCAGCTGAATGTTCTATTAGGGTGACTGCACTATTAGAGTATCTCAATCATGCACTTGTTACACCTAGTTCACTTTCATAGTGTAGCTCAGTGGATTTTAATCTGATTCCTTGTAAACCATTGAAAGATCACTCTAAAATGATTATCTACCTCTCTACCTGATTTCAGCCGATTCTGTTAACTAGTTTGCCTGGTAGGTGTGGCAAGTATTACTTTTTTATTAACAAAACTCGATCATGTGCATTTTATATATGGTTGGCATTTTTGTTATAACTCCATGACTGTTAGTGCAATTTCTTTCAAACCACAAAAGGTTTGCACTACGATGGTCACTCCATGTACAGATTGATTTTCAAGTCATTCCTTCAAACGGTTTACCCTGTTGTGCTTGTTTCTAAGATAGTGCCTTATAGCAGGTTCAAGATGAGTTTCTGTAAACCACCCAGTAAACGGAAGAGAAATGCTGAACAATCGAAGACAGCCACAATAACATCTCTCTTTGCCAAAAGAGCAAGAACAGGTAAGGTATCTGGATGGCTGCTCACCACACATGGTTGCTCACCATGTGGTAGAATCTATAGCTCATAGCTAGCTAGCTAGCTAATTATATATATACGTCTAGCTACATTAATTTATAGCCAGCTGTAACTGTATTAAACATACATTATACATAATTATAATAGATGGTAACAATGTAGTGGACATTGATAGTAGCACAAGCCTGTGAAATCCAACTGACACAAATAGTTGTGGCAACAGCTCTGGATTGGATGCTACACCTGACTTGGTGAGTTATAGCAGCATAGTTGATATTGATGATAACAGCTTTGTGAGTGAGTCTGACTGCAGCACAGCACCCATGAATGAGAAGGACAGTGATTCATGTACAGCAAGTAGTAATAATGGCTCCATTGCTCCACAGGATGACAATCAGTTCAGTGCTAAAATAAACAATAGTGCGATGGTAAATGCTGGCAATGCTACCATTGATAGTACATTGGTATAGCTACTGGTGATACCACTATTGGGGCAATGGCTGCTAGCAATGCCACTAACAATAGTGTGATGCTAGCTACTAGTAATGCCACTAATAACAGTGTGATACTAGCTCCTAGTGATGCCATTAACAATAGCATGATGCTATGTACTGGCAATGCCACTAACAATAGTGTGATACTAGCTACTAGTAATGCCACTAATAACAGTGTGATACTAGCTCCTAGTGATGCCATTAACAATAGCGTGATGCTATGTACTGGCAATGCCACTAACAATAGTGTGATACTAGCTACTGGCGATGCCACTAATAATAGTATGATGCTAGGTACCAGTGATGCCACTAACAGTAGTCTGACAATGGTTACTAGCAACACCACTAACAATAGTGTGACACTAGCAACAAGTGACAATAATGTAATAACTGAAGCAGCTTGTAGAAATAATGCTGTAAGTATCATTGAACCTGTCCAGGCATTACCTGAATATAGCATTGCAGAAACACTAGTTCCTTTTGAATGTGACATAGGCAAACTCTTACATAATGGCATAAACATACAAAATCTTACTAGAGAACAAAAATACAGACTTCTGACATGTAACCCAAATCCTAATTCATCTTCCTATCCACGTTCACATCTTTGTGCATCAGATTCTCTTTGGCAGTTTCAGCCAAAATGGATTAAGAAGCATCCTTGGATTCATTACAGTGTACATGTTAATGGCATATACTGTCAAGCCTGTGCTGTGTTTGCACCTGAAAAAGTAGGTGGACAAGTCCCAGGATGGTTTGTGACAAAGGAGATTAATAATTGGATAAACATATCCCACAGATTGGACAATCACTCTAAAACTGATTCCCGTATGACGTGTTTGGTAAAAATGGAAGAATATGTAAAGAGGTATAACGATCCATCTAAAGCCATTGACAGCCAGTGTAGTAGTAAAACTCAGAAGCAGTTGAAAGACAACCAACGTATACTAGAGTCACTATTCAAGGTTGTTTTACTTTGTGGCAAGCAAGGAATTCCATTACGTGGTCATAGAGATGATGGCATTGACTGGAACAATGACGAACCACATGATAATCAAGGTAATTTCACTGAGTTGATCCGATTCAGAGCTGAAACTGATAGTGTACTAAAGACTCACTTAAAGAATGCACCTAAGAATGCCATCTACACATCAAAAACCATTCAAGAGCAATTGATATCTATCATTGGTGAACAAATCCGCAATGAGATCTTAGAGGAGGTAAGATCAGCACAGTATTATTTTATAATTGCCGATGAAGTTTGTGACATCTCAAATAAATATAAATAAAAGAGCAACTTCGCTGTGCTCAAAATGGTAGTGTTAAAGAAATTTTCTCCTGTTGCTAGGATCACAGGTAGTATACCATAGCTGAAGCTATTTTGGATCATCTGTCATTGTGGAAGTTTCCACTAGCAAACCTTAGAGGGCAGTGTTATGATGGAAGCTCCAATATGGCTGGAGCACGATCTGGTTGCAAAGCAATAACCTTACAACAGGCCCCAATGGCACTTTACACCCATTGTGCAGCTCATCAACTTAATTTTGCTGTGTTGTAGCGTGTTGCAGTTTGTAGTATACAAGCTTTTAAAAATGCAGAATCTTACATAGGTAAAATGGCAAGATTTTAAAATTTTTCTGCCAAACGACAAGCACTACTGGATAAGGCCATGGACACAACAAATCCAGCACCCAAGGCCAAAAAGCTAAAGGATGCTTGTCGGACTCGATGGATAGAATGGATTGACTCATACATTGTATTTTTAGAGTTAATTCCTGCTGTACACAAAATGTTGCAAGCCATGACATCTCCTGTAGACTTCTCTGATCTAGGTGATTGGAGTTGGGAAAGTGAAACTGTGACCAAGGCCAGTGGCTTTTTGTACCAGTTAAAATCATCATCCTTCTTAATTACATTCATTATCCTGTTGGAAGTGTTGTCTAATTTGAGAGGTTGATTTGTAAACTGCAGATGGAAGTCATAGATGTTTTATATGCACACAAACAGGTGAAACAAGTTACCACCACGTTTAAGAAGATAAGGAGAAATTCTGAACAAGAATTTAGAAGAATCTACAAGCGTGCTACTAAATTAGGTAAAAATTTAAATGGTGAAGGATTTGAACTCAGCACACCAAGGCTTAGCAAACGACAATCACATTGCGCTAACCCAGATTCACAGACCACAGATGATTATTACAGAGTTACCCTTTTAAATGAATTTCTTTCTCATGTTGTTAGTGAACTGTAGCAACAATTTCTAGATAGCCCTTTATGTGGCCTTGGTCTTTTGCATCTTTTACCAAGTGAGTGCATCAGTGCAGCTGAAGTCAGTGGAAATCATGAGGATATAGCCATTCCACAGAGCCTTGTTGCTGTACAGTTTTATGAAAATGACTTTCCATACCCTGTTATGTTCTCAACAGAATACCATACATGGGTTAGGAAATGGAGAGAGGAGAGTAATGAAGTTCCCAAAAAGCTACTAGATGTGTGGAGGGGTCGTGATGACACTGCTTATCCTAATCTTCATGTTCTATATAATTATTGCAGATTTGTCTTACTTTACCGATCACTTCTTGTGAAAGAAGCTTCAGTCAGTTAAAGTTGATAAAATGTTCTAGTCAGTCAAAAATGACTGAAGAATGCCTAAGTGGGCTTTCTCTCATGAAAATTAATCAAATTTATTGTGAAAAGCTTTGCTCTTCTAGTAAAATGGCCTCACTAGTTCAGATTTAGCCAGACACATCCCGGAAGATTGAAACTACCTTTTATGTTGGCAGAAGAATAGGATGCATGTGATTTGATAAACTAGCTATACTTGATCTTTCTATATAGTTGATACTATTGTAAGATTAAGCTGTCATATTTAGCTACAGTAGCTATAACCACCCAAAAACACCTTCGCTGTAAAAAAGGCGCGCCCAAGAAACTACAAGTACCTGGAACCCAATGTAAAAAAACAAAAAGAAAACAGCTCAGCTGAAGTGAAAAGTAACTGGTAACTTAAAGAGCTGATATCTGAAGCGGCCAAGAATACAATTACTAAAGTTTAATCCATGCAAGAACACCTTGGCTATAAAACAGGTGTGTACATGAAAGTAACTGACATCTGAAATGGCTGATATCTGAAGCGGCCAAGAATGAATGGTCATATACAACTAATTATTAAAAAAGGCGGCCAAATTACCAGCCAATTAGAGTTAAAAGAAATTACTTTACGATGCAGCAAGAGTGAATATAGAACACAGCTGAATTATAAAGGTTCAGTGTTAAATTTTTGAATTAGTTGTATATGACCATTCATTCTTGGCCGCTTCAGATATCAGCCATTTCAGTTGTCAGTTACTTTCATGTACACACCTGTTTTATAGCCAAGGTGTTCTTGCATGGATTAAACTTTAGTAATTGTATTCTTGGCCGCTTCAGATATCAGCTCTTTAAGTTACCAGTTACTTTTCACTTCAGCTGAGCTGTTTTCTTTTTGTTTTTTTTACATTGGGTTCCAGGTACTTGTAGTTTCTTGGGCGCGCCTTTTTTACAGCGAAGGTGTTTTTGGGGTGGATATCACTCATTTTTGTCAGTGATAGACTCTACATTTGGTTTAAAAGGTAATTTTTTTGGAAATGAGCAATTAACATTAATGCAGAATATTATCTTGGAGAGTCAGTAAAATCCATACATAATAATGATTGTTTCATAACACCGTAAATTCGGAATTATGAATTTACGGTGTAGTATGACTGTTCTATTAGAGTAAATCTATCTTTACTGCCTGCATGTGACGAATATATCTCATATCTGTGCATGTTAAATGCTTCAGACACCTAATTAAACTTGCAAGTGACTAATTAGTTTACAGTTGCTACACAGCTATAAATACATTTGTAATTGTTATCATCATAATCATTTATCATGTTATAACCATTTTTTATTATTTTGGTCACAACTTCAGGATTAGAGCAGCAGAGAAAGGAATAGAGGACTCAACCATCAAGACTTGTATATGGGAGATGGAACAGTATTGCGATGGACAATGCCGGTACTAACCCCTCAAGGGTGTTGCAGTACAGTATAGATGCAAGACCAGAGCCTCGATCGTCACCTTTTGACTGTGGTCACAACTTCAGGATTGGAGCAGCAGAGAAAGGAATGGAGGACTCAATCATCAAGACTCGGGGAGATGGAATAGTATTGCCAAGGATAATGCCAGCACAAACCCCTCAAGGTTGCCACAGTGCAGTATCGATACAACCACTCCAACCAGTGCATAAGACCAGAGCCTCGATCATCACCTTTTGACTGAAATTTTTATACTTGATGAAGCAATTAAAACAAAAAAGTTGTAGTACTTATACTTTCCTGAGGGAGCTTGCCCCCAGAGTCCCAGACTCCCTTGCCTGTTCAGCAGAATAATAGGATTGAGCCTTACTACCACTTTCACCTTTATTCTTGGCCCGGATGTACATATCGGCAACATAATACAGTAGCTGTAGATAATGCCCCTAGGCAGAGCTATAGGGGTGGGAATTTTTCCCTACTATCACACTATCACAATAGTTCTTCTCGCAGTTCTTTGCCTGGCCATCATCAACTGCTGTCAAAATATTAGTGTCGTCCCCCAGACCCTTCCTCAAGCATGCTTATCACACATTAGTTTAGCAGTGCACAAACAATTATTGACAGCATATGTACACTTACCGCATTGTTGAACCATGTATACCACCAGAATCCACCGGATTGACAACTAACACGTGATCTATTTAGGGGAAATCTCATGGAAAGTCCCTAATTACCTTAAGCGGACACTCGTGATACGTGGTTTTAAATTGAATGTTGAATGGTTTAAGAATGTAACTAGATGGTGAGGCGTACTTTAATCGACTCAACTTTAATGAGAAACTCGAGCCCCTCGTGAGAAACTACATCGCTTGAGCAACGCTTGAAGAAGTAAGAGTCAAGAATACTGATCGAGGTACTCTATGATATATGCCGGTCTTGAATGCTAACGAAACGAGGAGTGAAGTTTGTGTAACGTGTCACATCGCCACACACTGATTCACCGTGTTTGTGCGATAGGGTTTATGGACCTGTCCACCAGATGCTGAAAGGAAATTCATTCCACCACATGTTGAAAGGAAATTCATTCCAACTTGTGAAGTTATTGATATACTCATTGTTGGGGTCCACGGGGACATCGATGATCATTTACCAGTCAGCTGTAAGTAATGTCATAACAGAAGGAAAGGAACCATTTCCATACCCCGGCTATGGCATACTGAATTTCCTGGTCAGTTTATGTACACTCAACCACAGATCGAAATGTAGAACTTTGGTTGCAGGTGGAAAATAAACACCTTTTTACTCAGTTACAAGAGATTCACCCAGCTGGGATAAAATGTTGAAGTGAATGTCATTAGTACTAACTTGTTCATCAGGTATTGGACAATTCCAAGTGTCCAGATTATGCAGTTATCCTCGTGTTCAAGTTTACACGTTTAGGCAAGTTCCACAACGTCCTATAATCTATTACTATATCAGTGTGGAATAATGCTTATATAATATTTTTCATATTCCAGGCTTTAGGTGTATTGTATTTAACATCTGCTTGTTGGTTTTTGCAGGCCATCTGGTCATACTGGTTTATCCACTAGCAGTTGAATGTGATCATGGTACATATGTAAGTTGAGACCATGCAAGAACAAAGATACAGGTGTCATGAATTTCAGGTCAGTTAACGTTCAGAGGAATTGTATTATTGCAATTGTTGTTTTTGTAGTTATCAAGTATCAGTGACCAGTTTGTGATAGCGTACTTTTGTTTGACCAATGACCTAATGTTCTGGTTTACATGCTTACCCAACAGTTATGTTACTCACTTAACCTGCATATGGGATATATATATTTTTAGTTCATTTTGATTATCCATCCTTTATTGGTACAGCCTGGCATATTGATTTTTTGCACATTCTCTTTTTAATTCAGTGTCTGCTGGATTGTTTCGTCAGATATCGAAACAGGTGTCTTGGTGTTGTGACCGATGTTCCAGGTCAGTTAGCATGTGTGTTTAATTTAAGGTTGACTTCAGTGCCTGCTTATTCTTTTACAGGTCTCGGTATCGAGTGTCATGAATTTCAGGTCAGTTGACGTACAGAAGAATTGTATTATTGCAATTGTTGTTTTTGTAGTTATCAATTATCACTGTATACTAGTGATGTGAATTTGCAGGTCAGTCTACTCAGATGTATCGGGTATAGTGTTGATGGGTTCAAACAAATACCCAGTGTAGACTGTAGTGGCATCAAGGGTGTTAATTTCTAGGTCAGTTTACATGTTGTGATGTTAGTGATTTTTTCCTAGTACCCAGATGTTAAGCGTATTGTATTTAATGCCTACCTGTTAGTGTATTGTATTTAATGCCTACCTGTTATGTTTTTCAATTATGGTATATCAGTGTAGACAGTACAACTGTAAGCCTTCTGTGTTGTAGTAACTATTTGTTTCATAATTATGCTGTTGTCCTGGAATGACACAATTTTTGGGCAACCAGTGTGAAGTCCAGTGGTACAAACATTGTATTATGACCAAGTTGTGATAGCGTACTTTTGTTTGACTAATGTCCTAATGTTCAGGTTTGACATGCTTACCCAACAGTTACGTTATTCATTCACTTAGCCTGGGATATAATTTTTGTTCATTTTGATTATCCATGCTATTATTGGTACAGCCCGGCATATTGATTTTTTGTACATTCTCTTTTAATTCAGTGCCTGCTGGATTGTGTCATCAGATATCGAAACAAGTGTTTTTGGTGTTGCGACCAATGTTCCAGGTCAGTTGCATGAGTGTTTAATTTAAGGTTAACTTCAGTGCCTGCTTATTCTTTTACAGGTCTTAGTATCGTCATGCTGACATACAAGAAATCATCACTATTGTTGGAACTATTTTTAGTCAAGTCTTGATGTGATTTGAAGAGTATGCTTAAAGCACCTTCGCTAGTGATTTTGTTCTTCACACCATAAGACAACTGGCGATTTATAAATGCTCGCATTGGGGTGTGGCACTAAATGGAATTTAAAAGATTTCTGCTTAAAACGCCATCCCTAGGGAACTTACGGTTCAGCACGTTGTCACAACTTGTTTATCAGGCATTAGAGTTTGTGTCCACGTCGTGCCTTTAAAAGTTATTGTAGGGATTAGAGGTTTGATTGAAGAAAATACGCGTATAGGCAAACCAGGATTGGATAATGTCAGTGCTAGATGGACTATACAAACACGACTATGTTGACTGGTATAACGTGACAGTAGTTGTAACATAAGGTAGAGAAATAAAGTGAAATACGCCTATTTTTTATTTTGCGATGGTTACTTTTTTATTTTAGCGAGGTCGCAAGAAAACTATGATGATGATGATGATGATGACGACTCGTAAAGATTTTTTTATCACGTAATGCAATACAAACCTATTGAGAGATGTTGCATAATCTAGGACTAATATTGCAAAACCAGCCCTACACGTAAATAACTCACAGTAGTGGCCGCGCGTCTTTTAATTGGGCGTGCGCTTTGTAGTTTCTTGGCCGCGCGACTCACTACTGTGAGTCTTGATATATTTTTGTATCAATGAACATTTATCACATATATTGTACTTTGAAAGTTTTGTGATAAATATTATATTAAACTACTTGAAAATACTGCAAATATCAAGTTTTAAGACCTATTTTTCAAAAACAATTCTGGGGGGGGAATCCCCCAGCCCCCAGTTTGGCATGCAAAAAGTGATTTCCTACACAAGCATTAAAGTACTGCTATACCAGAAACCCCCTTTCAAAAATCCTAGATCCACCACTGAAAGAGTTCAACTATTTTTCAAGTCACCTTGTAGAAAGCTCAGTAGAAACAAGCAGCCTTGTACAGAGATCAGCCAGAAACAAATCACCTTGTAGAGAAATCAGCTGGATCAAGTCACCCAGTAGGGTGTTCAACTACATTTCAAGTCACCCTGTAGAGAGATCAGCTAGAAACAAGTCACCCTGTAGAGAGATCAGCTAGAAACAAGTCACCCTGTAGAGAGTTCAGCTGGAAACAAGTCACCTTGTAGAAAGATCAGCTAGAAAACAAATTCACCCTGTAGAGAGATCAGCTAGAAACATGTCACCCCGTAGAGTGATCAGCTGGAAACAGGAGAGAATTCAGCTACATTTTGTAGAGTGTTTCAGCTATAAATAAGCCACCATGTGGTGAGTTCAACTACAAACCATTCACCATGTAGTCAAAGAGTATAGCTAAGTTATGAGGCTCCCTGTAGAACTACATACACATTTCCCCAAAGAGTATTCAGCTGCAAACAGTTTAGCCTGTGTGACTTATTTTTATGATCAATCGACACATTGTATATTAATGCCTAAATATATAAACAAATCATTAAATCTTCATCTTCATACTAATCTTCTCTCTAGATCTGTGGTAAAGAAAAAGACAAGTTAAGATTTTTTGATTATATAGACGTTGAGACCGAAATCGAATGTGGGGATCGATTAATACTGATGTGATTAGATGCACGACTTGGATTTAGCCATGAAAAACACTCAGACAGAGAGCGTTTTGTTATCCTATGAGTTGAAAACGTTGGCCTAAGGTGAGAACTAGTAGTATACCTATCGTTTCTGCACATTTTCGAATACGGACACCCCTCATCATGAAGCTACCACTGTGCACGGAGTAACCACCCTACAAGTAAGCTTACCTATCTAGGTCTTTAGTGAACTCTGTACTTTTCCATAAACTATTCAATAGCACTGATTAAAACAATAAACTCGCATAACTGAATTCTTTGTGATATCTCTAGGATACGTCCATTCATCGTAGCCGAACGTAACCAGAACGCACTAGCTGCTGACCCATAATCGAAAATTTTAAGTATGCATATATAAAACATCTAGTGCTGCACTCGTATTGACTTGGGTGATTGATCGCCCTGTGCAGGCTATCAGCCTGATAATGGTTACATATTAGCTGTAACACAGGGCATTAATTTTGGGCTTTGCCTGATATGTATGCCCTCTGCCCTTGGGCAGTTGGGCATACATATCAAGCAAAGCCCTCATGCCTGCATGTGTTACAGCTATTACATGTACTTTTGACAATCATCAAATGAAGTCATACGCATGAACCTGATCACTGAGGGCTCATGCATGTATGGCATGTGTAGGCTGAATAGCAATATCATGCATAATGAACATGAATATTACAAGTCTAAATGTGTAAATGATTACACCTATATCTAACTACTTCTGAAATGTGTAGTTCAGACAGACAACAGAAATCTCTTGCCCTTTTATAGAGATGAGACATGGAAAATGTATGGAATGAACAGGATGTAGCTTACTGAATTTTAGTCATAGATAGCTACCCACATTAAAATGTAAGGTTAGCTATGAATTGAGATATAATCAAGACTATTCCCTCAGTAGCTACGTATATGTGTAACATAGCTAAAGGAAAGTTTTGATCGTCTCAAACATAGGCAGCTGATGGTGGATATAGAGTGAACAAGTGGAAAAGGTTGGTTTCAAGCTTATACTACAGCTAGCTACTAACGGTGAGTTAAGATATTAATTCCCTTTACACTGTCATGCACTTTTTGTTGTGCATATCCTGTGTAGGTTCCATTGGCAATGAAAATTGACCCCCCCTTTAGCAAAGAGTAGCTTGCAACTTTGGGAATACTGATACTAGCTTTACTACCAATGGTCTAGTTTTACAGTGGGTGTAGACTAACAGTGGGATAAAAAATTTACGGATTTCTCGGGATTTATGACAAGGCTATATATATATTATTATTATTTAATGGGCTTGTAGATACCCAGGCAAGCTAACTTGCCAGGCTAGGCCGCAGGCCTTTGAAGGTTCCCATATCTAGATTGCTTCCAAAAATTATCCAAGCACAGCTTGAAGGTTGCAACTGTTGGTGCTGAAATGATAAAGTCAGGTAAGGAGTTCCATAGATTGACTATTCTATTTGTAAAAAAGTTCTGCTATATGATTCCAAAGGCTCCAGTCTCGCATAGCCAGGCCACTTTTTCTTCCTTTGTTACTGAATTTACATTGGGTCGGAAAGAAAAAGACGCAGCATAGCAGTTTCGTTCAGGTTCAGGATGGCCCCCTGGCACCCCCAGACTGGTGCTATTTGTGAGACGAGGCGCACACGGTGGCTTTTCATCATGTGCGGTTCTCGCCAATCTGGCAATCAACGAGCCTTTCTAGTAGAATCCCCACTGAACATCCGTCAACTGCGTTCAAACAAGAAAAAGTGGACTGGCTACACTGATACGCGAGACTAGGTGAACACAGAAAATGACAAATACACTTACACTCACACTGAATCAGAGGAGAGCAAATTCGAGTGGAGATTAAAACAAATCAATACAGGTCTTCAGAACTCCATGGAACTCGCTTCAGAAGAATGTGTTTATGGGACTACATAATATGATTGATGCCGGTCGCGACAATTTACGGAAAATTCCGCTCTGGAGCGCTGGATACTAACTGAGTATTAAAAACAGGGATGTGCCGAGAAGGTGGGTTCAGGAAGCCCCTACTGAACGTGTCAGTAGCAAGAAATGCTCAGGCCAGTGTGTTGCTGCTGATTTAATTTGTTGGCAAACTCTAATAGAGCAGTCACCACATGTAACACTATTCTACTTTTTTTTGCTGTGTTTAGCACTCAGACTACTGGAATTTGAAAATCTGCAACATTAAATCTTCTGGGGAGCTTGCACCCCAGACCCTACATCCTGGATCTACTTTCCAGTGGAACCCCCTTTGAAAACTGCTAATCCTGAAAAACTTGTATTTGCAACACTATGCCATTCAATTTAAGGCATTCCAGTCCAATTTTTGAAAGTTTTTCCTGGACATACTCAAAAGCTAGAGTATATTCAGAAAACAAAAAATACTAAGAGAGTATATGTGACCAGATTTGCGAAAAGGTACCTTTTCCACACATTTGACATACCAGCAAACAAAATGATGTAACACTTGTTTCTTTATACTGATTAACTTGCTCTTAGTATCACAATGTAGCCAGATACTGTAGACATATATTGATTCTGGTAGATATTTCAATCAAGAAATCCTGGATACTGGAATACCTATACCAATGGCATAATGGCATAAATATAGAAGCAAATGGACTAAAAATATGGCCCATAAGTTTTGCAGGTCCCAGATAAAGTAGCTAAAATTAATGGTAGAGTACAATGAAAATATTCGGATGCCAAACACTGCATGTAGTACAGAAATATGCTGGTAAATAAGAGTTTATCAGGATTGGCATCTTGAGACTGCACAAATTATTAAGATCTAGAACACGAATAACATGAAAATGTTTCAGCTGTTTTTTGATGGCAGGGAGTAATTATAGGTGAGGAATTCTGTCAAAATATAAATGTCTAGATGAATAAAGTGTGTTTAATTTCTGGGCTTTAGCAAATCAAGTATATAGTTCCAGAGAAAAAGATTATGTAATTTTTAATGTTGAAACTGACAGTTGGGTTTTTCAAGCACTACATGAAGAATAGTACGTAAGTAGCTGGTTGAATGGATTAATTTTGTGTTGCAGACCCTATTATTGACAACAAACTCAAACTTTTACCATTTGTTTGAGATCTCTCACATAGCTAACTATTGTCATTGATTTTATCTATTAATTACCAATCACCTAACTGGGTTTTAGCATTGTTAAGTTACACAGAGTGGGAGTTGTTAGCTGCTTAAATGTTTTGATATCTGTGTTAGTTTTGGATAAGTTAGACTGTTCCATTGGGAAATAATTCTTGGTAGAGATAAAGACACACGGTAGTCATATTGCCAAGAAAGCCAGCATGTCACACCATGAGTATATTGACAGAAGAAAGAAAATGGCATTTTCATGTTTGCATAACTCCATGACCCCTTCTCCAAAGCATACCACTTTTGCATTATAGCTATAGGGTATATAGGACACACAGAAAATTTGATTAAATTCACACCAACTATTTGTGAGATATAGACATTGATTTTTTCTTGTTTTTTTTCTTCTTAAAGCCGTAGTAAGTCTTTGGGGGGGCTTCAATTTCTTTTCGCACACTTTTCACTATTGTCAGTTATAAAACAATAACATGTAACTCAATTGCTGCAAATATGGAACAAATAAAGAGTGTATAAAGGTATCATTCTAACTTTGTTATGAATCTCAGTGACAAAATCTACATCTGCAGAGTTATGAACATCTATTCGTGTAAAAAATGGAACTTTGCTCATGACTACAGGGTAAACTGAGTGTGATAGCAGCTTGAACATTGGTAAGTACATAAACTGATAATTGTAGGAGTGCCTTTTGGTGATTTGAAAACAATGGAGATACAGCTACAGGCTAAACAAGTGTAAAATTGCAGGATTCGGATACTCTAATAGAGCAGTCACCACAGCATAAAAATAGTGCACAAGAAATGTTGCAAAATTTACTAGGTTTGAAGCAGGGACCTCCATACCTAACATCCACATCCTTAACCACTGTATGGCAATTTTTATCCAGTTAAATGCCAAAGTTATGGGTATGTAATTGCCTGTTTTGTATCACCCCAGAGACAGGGATCTATTTTGATGAAAACAAGGGATCAACAGGATGTAAGTAGCCAATGTAATTCAAATGTTGTGGCCTAAGCACATATAGTAACTAGGTAAATGAAAGATGAATGGAAATTTAAAAGGGACAATAGGATAAAGTATCATGGTCAAAACAAGAAAGAATTACTGGGGTGGTAATAAGTGTGCTTCAAACTCCATTGGTTGGTCTGTTCATTATTTGGCCTGCTCCACCACCCCTGCATGGTGTAACTTTATTATTGTAAAAGGCTGTGTGAAACTTTACATGTATATGATCCATCTGTTATTGCAAGTCTTTTATAAAGTATAAAGGATGCTCTTTTATAACCTGTTATGTATAGTAAACCAAACACTTAATTGCTACAGTGGAACAAGTCTTAGCAAGAGTTCATATAAATATTATGAACTCTTGGTCTTAGTGGCCACCTAACACAAAGTTAAGAGAATGGCTACCTCTGAAGTAATCAACTTTATATTTCCAAGTAAACCTAGCAAGGTTAAGAAGTTTTGGCCTGGCTTATACAGGTTCCATAGCATTAGAGTATCTCAGCTTTATAAACAATGAACTTTTTGTGCGGGCACATTGGCCCTATTTGAATTCAGTTCTATAATTCAGTTCTGATCAAGTCTGCCACTAAAAACATATTGATCATAGCTGTGCAACGGGTAGTCTTCAATTTTCACTATTTTACTTATCTTCACACATTGGCAAATTTAGCAGCTATGTGTGGTGGCTTCTGTGGTGTCATATGGTGGTAAATAATTATTACAGAAAATACGACGTAACATATTACAGCTATCATAATGGCAAGAATTTGAATTTTCCACAATATACTGTAATCTTTTCTTTAAAATACGCAGAATATCAAACATGGGTGCTATTGAGGATCAAGTGGAGGATGAAATGAATGCATTTATGGCAAGTAATTATGAATACAAGAAAATAGCTGAAATAATTATCGTGAGCTGTGTTTGTGGAATTATCTTCAGTTGTTTTTGCACGCCGATCATCATTTATGCTACTAGCAGTGATGTTACTCCATCAACAGAACTTAGAATTGATGAGTTTGACATTGATAACTGTTCTCAACAGGTTAGTGTGTGACTATGTAAAAGTTTGTATCAACTTGTTATAAACCACCTTGGTTGAACTATATAGCTATAGTATGTATACATTGAGCTGAGCAACTGCTATTATTTTGTATTTATAGCATTTATCAATGTCCATTGTAAAATTATATCCGCTATGAATGTTCTATTAGAGTAGTTTTGACTGCTCTATTAGAATATCTCTTAAAGCATATCATTGTTGTATGTTTCCTATTACACTGTATAACTATACTGCTCTGCTCTATTCCCTTTATTCTATTAATTTATGCTGCCAAATTTTGATAGTCTAGTGTTCTTTGTGCAAGCCCAGAAGCTAAAATTTCAGAGGGGGTTTCTGGAACCCCAGCCACAGATAACCCCTGCTAATTTTATTTATTGCACAAGGTAGTTATATATTTTGTAATACCACTAAGTTGTATACATTTGGCTTCACTAACACTAATCATTACTGTGAAAGCATATAGCAGTCTGCAGCTACTCTGCGTAGTTAATCTGTCACTCTGATAAATCAAGTTTATAAACAAATTTAGAACATACGCTAGACATTAAATATTGAAATTTTTAAAATAAGGAATAGAGATTCCGGTTTCCTTTTCCACTGTTTCTGATTGCCCAATATTATAATGTGTATGTACTATGTAATATCAAGAGTCCACGTGTACATCACTTGTGTATGGATAGCTGAAAAAATCATGAAACAAGAAAGGGATCACTGAATTGAATCAACAAGTATTATGTTACAATGAATGCATTTACAAATCCTTAATTTGACTCATTTGCTATAATAGTGTCAGAGTAAAAAATAGGGATTCATGGGTTTATTCGATGTAACCACTATACTTGTTGATTTAATCCAGCAATCCCCTTTTGTTTAATGTTTTTTTTTCTTTTATCTTTAAATATTTCAATTTTTAATATGTGTAGTAGTTAGATGGGTCAAAGCTGCAAAATATGGCAAAGTAGTTCAATTGCACACATCAATGTTGAGTAACTGTGGTTTGATGGATTAATGCTGATGATTGGCTGCACCACAGCATGCTACACACTGTCTAATAGTGCCTATATAGTTAGATAAATAGATCAACATTGTAAAGTACAAAGTACATGCATTCAATTGCAATGTGCAAGGAAACAATACAATGACTCTTATGATAATTAACTGCTATATGATTAGTTATTGAATACTGATTCTGTACATGCAACTTGATGGCCGACTTATTAGTACTGTGTAATATCAAGCACCACCAACACCGGTACTCTTATAATTGAGTAATTATAATCATTTTATCAATAAATGGATTTTTCAAGAGTTCACAAACTAACATAAAATATTCAAACAAGTCAGCATATTACACTGTTCTAGAGCTACAATGGAGCATATCAAACCTTTAACACTATAACTTGCATACACAGGTCTTCATTTGGACTCAATGGATATGGTAGAACCTAAAGGAAAAATATAGATTCCATAAATCAGGAGCAGAGAAATACAGTGGAATCCCTCTAAGATGGACAGTATTGGGGAATTTATTTTTGTCCGAGGCTCCTTGAGTGTACAAACTACTAGTACATTTTGTTTGGGCAAAAATATCTATTCATGAGGTTGTCCATGATTCAGAGGTGTCCTTTAGAGGGGTTCTACTCTGTACTGAGAATGCTTCTGTATAACACACTTTTAATTTTTGGCAGTTATATATAAGTAACAACATGGGGATGTACATGTACAATGTTTGGTACAGTGGGAAGAAATGCATGGGTTTAATTCCTGAAAAGGCCATTTTTTTAAGCTTTTTGGAAACATTGTGAAGTACTTGACAGCTTCATTAGAGTATATAAATAACTATTAGAGTTAATGAATCTCTTATTGTAGTTTTCCACCCCATTTAAAAAGAATAATTATGAGGAAGACTCTTCGTCCCCCTTTTTCACCGCCTGTGGACTCCACTTCTCAGATTCATGCCACGAGTTATACTATCTATGTAATACTAGATATGGACAGATACTATACATGTATATAGGGTCATGGCCTTCCTAGGCAGTGCGTAAAGTTGTATATATACCTTAGCTCAATGTTTTACTATGTAAGCCTTGTAACCTGAAGTTTTTTCAGAGCAAAAAAAGGTAGCATGCTGGCTTTCCAAGTTGTGAAATCAAATATTATAATATGTATGCTATTATTATCCTCCATAAACAGCCCCAGGTTTTGGGTTTTCAAACTGAAGACAAGGTGCATGCAGTAGTTATAAGCTCTATTTAACTAAATCACATCCCACCATTGGATCTCTTTTCACACTTTCTCTCTAACCCTCTCCATTGAACATGTTCCCTACAATGCTAAATTGTAGCTAAACAATTATCAAAACTGAATAAAAAACCGAAGGGAAGTTTCATATTTAACCACAAACTGCATGCACAATTCTGCCTACATATTTTTGAGTATGTCACTTCACTATAATTTACAGAATAAACCATTTGCTGGTGAGAAGTCACTGTTTAAGTGTACAGGTTGAATGCAGGGAAGATCTCAGATCCCCTAGACTGCATGCTGCTCATAGGCTTGAGCCAATTGTGCTTTGAAATTTGCCTATTATGCTTTTGAGCAGCACTAAAAAATCCAGCCTATTATGCTCAAAATTATGCTCTCAAAATCAAGATTATGCTTGAGAGCTGACTGTTTTATTAGAGTATATCTGCATTTCCTGACTGCTGTATTAGAGTAAGTGACTGCTCTATTAGAATATCTCGATCTTATTTCCATAAAGTTTGAATAATCAGTCAATAGTAAAAAATAATAACACTGCAAGGTAACATGTGCAGTGTATTCATGTTGTGCAGTATTATTGGCGCGTGTATTGTACGATTTAATTAATATTGTCCTATTATGCTGGCATAATGCTTGATACTTTTGCTAGCCTATTATGCTAGAAATTATGCCGGCATAATTGGTGCAAGCCTAGTTGCTGGGGATTAAGTCACCCCCTGAGTCTGGGATATTTTCTGCATTCCTCATGTTTTAGTTACATATGTTTGACTCTCTGTATTCACAGGCTTTAAGCCTTCTTGCAGGTCCATAGTGGGATAGCATTCACAGAATTAGTACAAAAATTGACCTGATTGGTTACACGACACCATAAATATATACACATTTATGTAAGAGTTAAGGTACTGCCATGAGTGATAGCTATACAGCAAAAATATAACAGCAAAGAGTGGATGAGAGACATAAGACAAAGCCAAGTGCTATATTTCGTCTTGAGACAACAGTTTGAGCACTATTACTTGCCATATACAGTGAGCCTATAGGCATTGCTTAAAGAACCATCCAACTTGAGGTATTTATAGAGCAATTAGAATAGTCTTGAAATCAATTACCTTTGATAGAATAGGCACTGTACCTGTACTGCACCTGTACTATTCTTGTTCTGGGCTTGGATGAGTCTAGTTCATCTTCTTAACAGCTAAAAGTTTTCGATTGTGGTACTTCATAAGCACATTTCCATAATATTCCTAGGACTCATCCATTTATGATGCAGTAAGAATGTTTACTACTGTTAACCACAAACAACCATCATAGAAGTCTTCAGGTATGTCTATACATTAAATTCAATAATATTATTATTGGATTTAATGTATAGACATGCCTGTAGACTTCTACTGGTTGGGTTGACTGGTCAGCCAGCACAGTACGAGCTATTAACTGAATAGACTGGATTGATTCATTGGTCGCACTGGCCAGAATGGTGATTGTCCACTCGAAGCAGGCCATTAGCCTGCAAATAGATCCTGGCACACACTTAGCGGTGTCATGTGCAATTTTAATACTAGAACTATGGTCTACCAAAGTGGTCTATAACTGCCCAATATAGAACTGTTGCATTCTAAATGGTATTATCGAACAGTTTTTAAACTTTAACCCTCCTGCGCAAGGTTCTTTATACGTATATCAAGACACACGGTAGTGTGTCGTGCGGCCCAAGTAGCCGGCGCGCCACACCATGAGTATGTTTACAGGAAGAAAGTAAACGCGATTTTCACACCTTTGTAGCTCCGTGATTCCTTGTCCTATTAAAACCAAAGTTGCTACAGAAATGCCGGCGAGGTAGGGGAGTCCACATACCAAATTTGAAGAAAATCGCTCCAGCCATTTCCGAGATACGAGCGGCCAAAGTTAGGGGTTTTTTTCTTCGTTTTTTTCTTATACTTCTTCTTTTCGCACACTTTGCAAAATCCGCAATAAAACACGAATGCGTGCTTGGATCGGGCTGAAATTTGGCACACTTAAAGGGCTCATTAAGGCGAATCTCAGTACCAAGTTTGGTAGGAATCCGATGAACATTCACGGAGTTATGACCGATTATCTGCGTAAAATAAGGTCTAAGGTCTGTCACGCCCACTGAGTACATCGCTTGAAGGAATGAGCCGAAAATTGCTATGTAGATGGAGTAACTATCGTAGGAGTGCCTTTTTGTGGTTTGAAAGGAATCCAGTTAAAGGCCATCGAGATATGACACAAAACCCAACCTATGTCACAATTACGCGATCGACTTTTATGAATAAAAAACTATTAGTTTTCACGCCTACCAGCCAAACCGCTTAGAACAGTGAGCTGAAAATCGGTGTGTAGCTGGAATAATTATCATAGAAAGTCCTTGCAGTAGTACAGAAGAATCGGATTACAAACCACTGAGTTATGATTCCAAAGCCAACTACGTGTAGCATATGCGAGATCGAGATACTCTAATAGAACAGTCATCCTAATAAAGTATTCAGCTACGTTTATAACTTACTCCATTATAGAATTATATGGCATTGCAAGTTATTCTGTAGGGAGTTCAGCTACAAACAGTTAATCTTATAGACAATTCAGCTACAAGCAAGTCATCCTGTAGAGAGTTCAGCTACAAATACGTTGCTGTAGAGATTCAGAACATTATAAGTCACACTGAAGAGAATTCAACTATAAACAAGTCACCTTGTAGAGAGTTCAGCTACAACAAGTCACTCTGTAGAGAATTCAGCTACAAACAAATCACTGCGTAAAGGGTTCAGCTACAAAAAAGCTACCTAGTAGAGAGTTCATCTAGATCAGCTACAAACAAGTTATTTTATGCAATGTTCAGCTACAAGTAAGTCACTCTGTAGAGAGTTCAGCTACAAACAAGTCACTCTGTAGTACAAACAAGTCACCGTGGAGAGAGAGTTCAGCAACCAATCAAACAACCACCATGTAAAAGAGTTCAGCTATACAAACAAGATATAACTCTATAGAGAGATCAGGTAGAAACTTAACAGATCACACTGTAGAGAGTTCAGCTAGAAACAAGTCATCCAGACTGAGTAGAGAGATCAACTAGAAAACATCACCTTGTAGAGAGTTCAAATCACTCTACAGATAGTTCAGCTACAAACAAATCACCCTATAGAGAGATCAGCTAGAAGAAGTCACCTTGTAAAGAGTTTAGCTACAAAGAAACTACCATGTAGAGAATTCAGCTATGAACAGATCATCCTGTCAAGAGTTCAGCTAGAAACAAGTGACAAGTCATCCTGTAGAGAGATCAACTAGAAGAAGTTACCTTGTAGAGAGTTCAGCTACAAAGAAACAACCATGTAGAAAGTTTAACTGCAAACAAATCAAACTGTACAGAGTTCAGCTACAAACAAATCACCTTGCAGAGAGATCAGCTAGAAACAAGTCACCCTGTAGAGAAATCAACTAGAAGAAGTTACCTTGTAGAGAGTTCAGCTGCAAACAAACCATCATGTAGAGACTTCAGCTGCAAACAAATCACCCTGTAGAGAGTTCAGCTATGAAAGGATCACCCAGTAGAGAGTTCAGCTAGAAACAAGTTATCCTGTAAAGAGATAAGCTAGAAGAGGTTACCTTGTAGAGTGTTCAGTTATGAACAAACCATCACGTAGAAAGTTCAGCTACAAACGAATCACCCTGCAGAGAGTTCAGCTACGAGAAGATCACCCTATAGAGAGTTCAGCTAGAAGAAGTCACCTTGTAGAGAATTCAGCTGCAAAGAAACCACCATGTAAATAGTTCAGCTGCAAACAAATCATCCTGTAGAGAGTTCAACTATGAACAGATCACCCGGTAGAGTTCAGCTAGAAACAAGTCACCCTGCAGAGAGATCAGCTAGAAACAAGTCATCCTGTAGAGAGACCAGCTAGAACAAGTCACTTTGTATGTAGAAAGTTCAGCTACAAAAAAAAATCACCCTGTAGAGAGGTCAGCTACAAACAAATCTCCCTGTATAGAGATCAGCTAGAAGAAGTTACCTTGTAGAGAGTTCAGCTACAAAGAACCATCATGTAGAGAGTTCAGCTGCAAACAAATCACCTGTAGAGAGTTCAGCTACAAACAAATCACCCTCTAGAAAGATCAGCTAAAAGAAGTCACCCTGTAGAGAGTTCAGTTACAAAGAAACCACCATGTAGAGAGTTCAGCTACAAACTAGTGACCTTGTAGAGACATCAGTTACCTTGTAGAGAGTTCAGCTACAAAGAAACCATCATGTAGAGAGTTCAGCTGCAAACAAATCACGTATAGAGAGTTCAGCTACAAACAAATCTCCCTGTAGAAAGGTCAGCTAGAAGAAGTCACCTTGTAGAGAGTTCAGCTACAAAGAACCATCATGTAGAGAGTTCAGCTGCAAACAAATCACCTGTATAGAGTTCAGCTACAAACAAGTCTCCCTGTAGAGAGATCAGCTAGAAGAAGTTTCCTTGTAGAGAGTTCAGCTACAAACAAATCACCCTGTAGAAAGATCAGCTAGAAGAAGTTACCTTGTGGAGAGTTCAGCTACAAAGAAACCATCATGTAGAGAGTTCAGCTGCAAACAAATCACCTGTAGAGAGTTCAGCTACAAACAAATCTCCCTGTAGAGAGATCAGCTAGAAGAAATTACCTTGTAGAGAGTTCAGTTACAAAGAAACCACCATGTAGAGAGTTCAGCTGCAAAGAAATCACCCTGTAGAAAATTCAGCCACAAACAAATTGCCCTGTAGAAAGATCAGTTAGAAGAAGTTACCTTGTAGAGAGTTCAGCTACAAAGAAACCATTCTGTAAGAGCTCAGCTGCAAACAAATCACCTGCACAGAATTCAGCTACAAACAAACCACCCTGTAGAGAGATCAGCTAGAAGAAGTTACTTGTATATTGTTCAGCTGCAAACAATTCACCCTATAGAGAGAGCAGCAAGAAGAAATCACTTTGTAGAGTGTTCAGTTACAAAGAAACCACCATGGAGAGTTCTGTAATAAATATATGTATTATATATATAATTTGTACATTTACTGATAAAATCAGAAATATTTAAAGTACATCTGCTTCATCTTTTCTTCTTCCTGCGGAAAAGAAAAAAAGACAGGTTAAAAAAGTCCCAAAGCCAGCCTATGGCTGGCTATGGGGTATACAAATACAAAAAGAAGTGAAATCTAATCCAAAACAGCCAGCTGTAAAAAAAGTGTGCGGCCCTCAAAAAGGCTATGGTGAAAAAAGATGTGAAATCCAAGGTGGCGGCCAAGAAATGGCTGTGATGGTAGGTTAATGGTAAAAATTTTAATAACGGCAATTTAGATGAATTTTTTGCCAAGGCCAAATGGCACAAAAATTCACCTGAATTGTTGTTATTAAAATTTTTTACCATTAACCTACCATCACAGCCATTTCTTGGCCGCCACCTTGGATTTCACATCTTTTTTCACCATAGCCTTTTTGAGGGCTGCACACTTTTTTTACAGCTGGCTGTTTTGGATTAGATATGTATTATGTTATACTACATGTACAGGTATCATGGTATTTGAAACAAAAGATATACAAACTTCGAAAAGATATAGTGAGAGGCTTCATAGAGCACCCTTTCCTAAATATGTATATCTTTTGGTACATACCGTTGACTCCAGTTATTAGGCAGATATGGTTATTAAGCACATATTGCTTGTTAAGTGCATATGATAGACTTGTGCTAGACACCTGTTTGTTAAGCGCATATGGTTGAAATCGTCTCTGCAACCTCGCACTATATAGAATTGCAGCAAAAAATTGTCAGAATGGATCAGACATGTCACAGCACACTCGATGCCTTGCCAGGCCCCTGTCTAGCAGATACTGCCATCTGTAATAAAGATAGCTGTAGCCACCTGACTTCTAAGGATTTCCATTTCCATGATTGAAGCATACTATTAACTGGTGTTCAAATTGTATTTTGAATACCATGATATCTGTAGCATAAGATGTTAATACAACATCTCGTCTCTCACCTGGAAGCAGAAAGAGTGAGTTGTATATAATGTTTTTACACCATTAATAGTGCTGGTAAATAATTCCTTGTGAATAGCATGTTTAAGGAGTATGCACATGTGTTGCAGCCTGCGATCTTCTAGAAAATTGTTCCAACAATCCATAGCAACTGTTGCTAGGCAACAAAATTTAAATCTTATCTAGTTACATGCTTTTAATGGTTGCTTAGCAACCATTGCTACGGTGTCAATTTTTTAGAATTAATAGTGGTTGCCTATAGCAAAGGTTGCTGGGCAACACTATTGTTGCTAAGTAACATGTAGTGGTTACTATGGTAGCAGTACTCAAACTAAACCGTATCCACCAATCAGATGCATATATCAAATGTACAAGTGATTATATACTGATTCCACGCTGTAGAATATATAAAAATATACGACGAGCTGCTATAGGAGTTTATGTACGGGACACAATATTGATTTTGTACAAAAACTCCAATAGCAGCTGTAATATATGCAACATCAATATCACGTCCTGTACAAAAACCCCAACAGCAGCTTGTCATATATTTTGATATATGTAATACAGCAACCTATAGCCAATAGAATTAGTATATCACTTGTATGTATATATATATATCTAATCAAAAACAGCCAAGCTGTAAAAAAAGGTGCGGCCCCAAAAAGGCCATGGTGAAAAAAGATGTGAAATCCAAGGTGGCGGCCAAGAAATGGCTGTGATGGTAGGTTAATGGTTACATTTTAATAACGACAATTCAGGTGAATTTGGTGCCAAGACCAAGCGGCACAAAATTCACCTGAATTGTCGTTATTAAAATGTAACCATTAACCTACCATCACAGCCATTTCTTGGCCGCCACCTTGGATTTCACATCTTTTTTCACCATGGCCTTTTTGGGGCCGCACCTTTTTTACAGCTTGGCTGTTTTTGATTAGATATCACTTCTTTTTGTATTTGTATACTGCAAAGCTGGCCTATGGCTGGCTTTGGGGCTTTTTTAACCCATGTGTTTTTTTCTTTACCACAGGAAGAAGAAAAGAACTTAAAGAAGATTTTTAATGCTTCAATTGTTTTTGATTTTACTAGTAATTATACAAATTATATACATATGTTTATTACATGCCCATTATTCCCCACAGGATATTTTTAGCAGCTGATCTCTCTCTCTACTGGGTGACTTGAAATGTAGCTGAACTATATACAGGATGGTTTCTTTGTAGCTGAACTCTCTACAAGGTGACCTCTTCTAGCTGGTCTCTCTACAGGGTGATTTGTTTCTAGCTGAACTCTCTACAGGTGATTTGTTTGCAGCTAAACTCTCTACATGGTGGTTTGTTTGTAGCAGAACTCTCTACATGATGGTTTCTTTGTAGCTGAACTCTCCATAAGGTGACTTCGTCTAGCTGAACTCTCTACAGGGTGATTTTTTGTAGCTGAACTCTCTACAGGGTGATTTGTTTGCAGCTGAACTTTCTACATGATGGTTCCTTTGTAGCTGAACTCTCTACAAGGTGACTTTGTCCAGCTGATCTCTCTACGGGGTGATTTGTTTCTAGCTGAACTCTCTGCAGGTGATTTGTTTGCAGCTGAACTCTCTACATGATGGTTCCTTTGTAGCTGAACTCTCTACAAGGTGACTTTGTCCAGCTGATCTCTCTACGGGGTGATTTGTTTCTAGCTGAACTCTCTGCAGGTGATTTGTTTGCAGCTAAACTCTCTACATGGTGGTTTCTTTGTAGCTGAACTCCCTACATGATGGTTTCTTTGTAGCTGAACTCTCTACAAGGTAACTTCTTCTCTACAGGGTGATTTGTTGTAGTTGAATTCTCTACAAGGTGGTTTGTTTGAGGCTGAACTCTCTACATGGTGGTTTCTTTGTAGCTGAACTCTCTACAGAGTGATTTGTTTGCAGCTGAACTCTCTACATAATGGTTTCTTTGTAACTGAACACTCTACAAGGTGACTTCTTATAGCTGATCTTTCTACAGGGTGAATTGTTGTAGCTGAACTATCTACAAGGTAACTTCTTCTAGCTGATCTCTCTACAGGGTGATTTGTTTGTAACTGAACTCTCTGCATGATGGTTTCTTTGTAGCTGAACTCTCTACAAGGTGACTTCTTCTAGCTGATCCCTCTACAGGGGGATTTACTTGTAGCTGAACTCTCTACAAGTGATTTATTTGCAGCTGAACTCTTTATGTGGTGGTTTCTTTGTAGCTGAACTCTCTACAAGGTGACCTCTTCTAGCTGATCTCTCTACAGGGTGATTTGTTTCTAGCTGAACTCTCTACAGGTGATTTTTTGCAGCTAAACACTCTACATGGTGGTTTCTTTGTAGCTGAACTCTTTACAAGGTGACTTCTTCTAGCTGAACTCTCTATGGGGTAATTTCTTTGTAGCTGAACTCTCTATATGATGGTTTCTTTGTAACTGAACTCTCTACAAGGTAACTTCTTCTAGCTGATCTTTCTACTGGGTGATTTGTTTGCAGCTGAAATCTCTACATGGTGGTTTCTTTGTTGCTGAACTCTCTACAAGGTGAATTCTTCTACCTGATCTCTCTACAGGGTAATTTGTTTGTAACTGAACTCTGTACAAATGCGTTTTTGTGGGTGATCTCACTGCAGGTTGATTTGTTTGCAGCTGAACTCACTAAAGGGTGATTTTGCTTGTAGCTGAACTCCTTGCATTGTGTCTAGTTTCTAGCTGATCTCTCTACAGGGTGATTTGTTTGTAGCTGATCTCTCTACAAGTTGATTTGTGTGTAGCTGATCTCTCTGCAGGTTGATTAATTTGTAGCCGATCTCTCTACAAGGTAATTTGTTTGTAACTGAACTGTCTATAAGGTGATTTATTTGTAGCTGATCTCTCTGCAGGTTGATTTGTTTTAGCTGAACTCTTAACAGGGTGATTTACTTGTAGCTGAACCCCTTACATTGTGTCTAGTTTCTAGCTGATCTCTCTACAGGGTGATTTGTGTGTGGCTGATCTTTCTACAGGTTGATTTGTTTGTAGCTGATCTCTCTACAAGGTAGTTTGTTTGTAGCTGAACTCTGTACAAGGTGCTTTTTTGTAGGTGATCTCACTGCAGGTTGATTGTTTTGTAGCTGAACTCACTAAAGGGTGATTTGCTTGTAGCTGAACTCCTTACATTGTGTCTAGTTTCTAGCTGATCTCTATACAGGGTGATTTGTTTGTAGCTAATCTCTCTACAAGTTGATTTGAGTGTAGCTGATCTCTCTGCAGGTTGATTAATTTGTAACTGATCTCTCTACAAGGTAATTTGTTTGTAGCTGAACTCTCTATAAGGTGATTCGTTTGCAGCTGAACTCTCTACATAGTGGTTTCTTTGTTGCTGAACTCTCTACAGGGTGTTTTGCTTGTAGCTGAACTCTCTACAGGGTGATTTGTTTCTAGCTGATCTCTCTACAGGGTGATTTTTGTAGCTGACCTCTCTTCAGGGTGATTTTTTTCTAGCTGATTGCTCTACAGGTTGATTTGTTTGTAGATGAACTCTCTACAGGGTAATTTGCTTGTAGCTGAACTCCTTACTTTGTGTCTAGTTTGTAGCTGATCTCTCTACAGGGTGATTTGTTTGTAGCTGATCTCTATACAAGTTGATTTGTGTGTAGCTGATCTCTCTGCAGGGTGATTTGTTTGTAGTCGATCTCTCTACAAGGTAATTTGTTTGTAGCTGAGCTATCTATATGGTGATTTGTATGTAGCTGATCTCTCTGTAGATTGATTTGTTTTAGCTGAACTCTCTACAGGGTGATTTGTTTCTAGCTTATCTCTCTACAGGTTGATTTGTGTGTAACTGATCTCTCTACAAGCTGATTTGTTTGTAGCTGATCACTCTGCAGGTTGATTTGTTTCTAGATGATCGCTCTACAGGTTGATTTGTTTGTAGCTGAGCTCTCTGCAAAGTGTTTTGTTTGTAGTTGATCTCTCTACAAGGTGATTTTTTGTAACTGACCTCTCTTCAGGGTGATTTGTTTCTAGCTGATATCTCTACAGGGTGATTTTTTGTAGCTGACCTCTCTTCAGGGTGATTTGTTTCTAGCTGATCGCTCTACAGGTTGGTTTGTTTGTAGCTGAACTCTCTACAGGGTGATTTGCTTGTAGCTGAACTCCTTACATTGTGTCTAGTTTGTAGCTGATCTCTCTACAGGGTGATTTGTTTGTAGCTGATCTCTATACAAGTTGAATTGTGTGTGTAGCTGATCTCTCTGCAGGTTGATTTGTTTGTAGCCGATCTCTCTACAAGGTAATTTGTTTGTAGCTGAACTATCTAAAAGGTGATTTGTTTGTAGCTGATCTCTCTGCAGGTTGATTTGTTTTAGCTGAACTCTCTACAGGGTGATTTATTTGTAGCTGAACTCCTTACATTGTGTGTAGTTTGTAGCTGATGTCTCTACAGGGTGATTTTTTGTAGCTGAACTCTCTACAGGGTAATTGCTTGTAGCTGAACTCCTTACATTGTGTCTAGTTTCTAGCTGATGTCTCTACAGGGTGATTTTTTGTAGCTGAACTCTCTACAGGGTGATTTGTTTCTAGCTTATCTCTCTACAGGTAGATTTGTTCATTGCTGATCGCTATAAAGGTTGATTTGTTGCAGCTGAACACCCTGCAAAGTGTTTTGTTTGTAGCTGATCACTCTAAAGGGTAATTTGTTTGTAGCTGAACTCTCTCCACAGTGACTTGTGTGTAGCTGAATTCTGTGTAACTGAATTCTCTAGAGAGTGACTTAATTGTAGCTGAATTCAGTTTCTCTACACAGTGCATGACTTGTTTATAGGTGAACTTTCTTCAGTGTGACTTGTAATGTTCTGAATCTCTATAGTGATATATTTGCATAACTCTCCACATGGTGACTGTCTTCTTGCTGAACTGTCTATAAGTTTAACTGTTTGCAGCTGAACTCCCTACAGAATAACTTGTGATGTAATAAAATTCTATAATGGAATAAATAAATTAGCCGAATGCTCTATTAGGGTGACTGTTCTATTAGAGTATCTCGATCTCGCATTTGCTACACGGAGTTGGCTTTCGAATCATAACTCAGTGGTTTGTAATCCGATTCTTCTGTACTACTGCAAGGACTTTCTATGAAGATTATTCCAGCTATACACCGATTTTCAGCTCATTGCTCTAAGCGGTTTGCCTAGTAGGCGTGAAAACTAATACTTTTTTATTCATAAAAATCGATCGCGTAATTGTGACACAGGTTGGGTTTTGTGTCATATCTCCGTGGTCTTTATGTCGATTCCTTTCAAACCACCAAAAGGCACTCCTACGATGGTTACTCCATCTACATAGCAATTTTCATCTCATTCCATGAAGCGGTTTACCCTGTAGGCGTGACAACAAATCGATCTTGTTTTACGCGAATAATCGGTCATAACTCCTGAACCATTCATTGGATTTGTACCAAATTTGATGCTAGGATTCGCCGTTTGACTCCCTTTCTGTGTGCCAAATTTCAAGGCGATCGGAGTACGCGTTTGCTTGTTATAGCAATTTTTGCAAGTGTGCGAAAAGACGAAGAAGAAGAAGAAAAAAAAAACGAAGAAAAAAAAACGAAACTTTGGCAGCTCGTATCTCGGAAATGGCTGGAGCGATTTCCTTCAAATTTGGAATGTAGACTCCCTTGGCTGGCGGGCAACTGTGTAGCAAATTTGGTTCCAATCAGATAAGTGATCACCGAGATACAAATGTGTGAAAATGACGTTTTAGATCTTCCTGTCAATATACTCACGGGTGTGGCGCGCCAGCTTCTTGGGCCGCACGACACACTACCGTGTGTCTTGATATATATATATATATATTATATTACAGCATATGTCATTCCATTATAGATGGCTGCATCTGGTTCAAATGGTTTAAGTACATTTTCAAGTTATTATGGGAACTGTTCTCATTATGATGGTATATGCAGTGCTCATTTGAATTTCTTAACAAATACTAACAGCAGTCTCATTACTATGTCTAACAATGACATACAAGAACAGCAAATCTCGGAGTTTCTTACTTTACTAAATAGTGGTTTAGCCAGTGAGGAATGTTCTACAGCTGCAGTGCCATTCATGTGTCAATATGTCTACCCTCCATGTAATGGTGATGGTAATCCACTATTCATAACTCAAGAACAATGTGTTAATATTCGTGATGATGTGTGTGCTAATGAATGGATGCTTGTTATGAATACAGAACTGAGATCATTGCTGCCTGTTTGTGAGGAATTTAGGGAGGACAATAACTCTAGTTCAGTTGGAACAATTAGAAATGTTTCTGAGCCTCTGAAATGTCACTATCAGTTTGATGAGTATTGTGGTGTGTGTCTGCCATTGTGTGGAAAATTTTCACAGTATCGTGTCCAGACTAAACTTGCTACAAGAATCCTTATAATATTTTCTGCTGTATTGGAATTCATTGGTGGAAACATCTTTTTGATTGCTTCCATAATCAGAAGAAAAGAAATGTAAGTGTTATGAGTCTGAACACAATACATACACATATTACATGGACACACCATACACAAACAAATATGTACACACATCTACTGCACATCAACACACATATTACACATGGAAATAGACACACACACACACATGCATGCACACACACGCGAACACACACACGCACACACACAAACGCACACACACAAACGCACACACACACACACACTCACTCACACATACACACACTCACTCACACACCCATACACCACACACTCACACACATGCATGCTTGCACACGCACACAGTGAGCCCAAAGCAAAGCCTATGGTAGCCATGCAAAACACTGCTCAGCGAAACAGTACAGGGATGCCTGTGCACCATTCAGGCACTTGAGTCTTGTGCAGGCAAATCCTCCTGAGGCAGGACTAGTAATCTGCAGAAGGACTGCCCAGGTCTCATGGAGAGAGGTTGCAGAATCTTGACCCCAACATTTGTATCTGTGAAACATTGACCACAAGCACAGTTAGCAATCCTATAAGTTGGTCATATTTTAGCAACACATGCAGGTCGTATTGTTTTGCATGTGCTATGACATCAAAAGCACTGGAGCACAGCTCTGACCACTGCTGACAATGCCATTATAATTAGATGGTCCCTAGCCACAGAAATATTATAGACATTTTCCAGTGGATTGTCCTGCCATAATTTCCTGTGAGTTAACTGCTATGTTAAAATGATCACAATCTGTTTACAGTTGAGCCAGTGCTCAACTGCTCATTACACAAAATTATCTCTCCTTGGGCATTGCTTTGACCTGTAAATTATGGACTACAATACATGGAGTTGGAAACTGTGACATTGTCATGACAACTTTGAGTGCTTATAGTCAAGTGTTAAATGATTTAAGTTATGAAACAGAAGAAATAATGCTTTGACTCAGGAAAACAGTGGTTTATAGTGATTGTATTATTCAAAGTACAGCAATGTAGTCATCTTTAATGCTGAGTAACTAGTGTATTTACATTGTAACTTACTCAGCAAATAAAGAACTACATACAGTAACAGCAAAGTAGCTAGATACGTTTGAAATGTAAGTCAACAGCACAACCATGCAGCATGCAGGTATGTGACAACTTAAAGATGCTTATCTGAGATACTGGATTAAGACATACCTATAGAGGTTGGTTTTAAATGATTTCTGCTGTATCACGTTAGCAAGAGCTCAACTTTTAAATATGAGCTTCAAGAAATTTTCATGAGTTCAAATATATTTGTGTCCAACTTTTGCTCTTGTGTGACAAATAATGAATAAATAAAGAACCACAGTTTATTAGTTTATTGAATCATACACTGTTGACAATCCATCTGCATTAGTTCTTCTTCCTAAAAATCTGGAAGGTTGTTCTTGGTTTTAAATACTTGCGCTAAAGCATACAAGGCTGCATTCTAGAGATATAATTCATCACATGGAATGTAGGCAGTTAGTTTTTGAACCGAAATTGATTATAATTTGGATACAGTTTACTGAAATTAAACTGCCATACTACACTGTTAAAATGAGGTGTTACAGGTACACCCATCGTAAAGGTGTTCATGTACACCCATGGTATTTACAACACCCTAGGGGAGTATTGTAGCACTAGGGGTGTTGTTGAACACCACAAATATCATTTTACTCCCCAATAATAGCTAAGCCACTGTAAGGGTGTTTGCCTACACCTAGGTATATTGAAACCCACAATTGGATGCTTCTATTGAAAATTAGGTTATAAGTACAGTTTGCTAACTTCTATAAGAGTGACTTGGAAACAACTATGTGGTAAGTATAAGGTGTTGCAAATATATTATTGCGTACTGCTAATGTGCTTTGTTGTTGGTAGTCATTGAGTATAAATTGAAATCAACATGAAGGTTACTGGAATGCTATAGCAAGCCTACATTTCTTTTCAACAAAATTCCACCATGGAGAGCACTAGAACATCTTTAAAGTGTACCGTGACACCTTTATAGCTATTCCTAGAACACCCTTAGGGAGTGTTGCAATGCCCTTGTAACACCTTTTAGTTGCTCCTAGAGCACCCCTGGGGAGTACTACAACTCACTTCAAAGGAGTTTAATTTACACAGCAGTTAGAACTCCCCCAAAGGTGATTGGATTACACCCTATTTTTAACAGTGTAAAAGTACATTTATAATCAGTTCATGTTCACCTGAGCTCCCACCAAAAACAGTATACCAAAGAGCTAGGTGAAGATGTGTTCACTCCCAATGGTTTTGTTCATATTTTCATGTTGTTAACACGTTTGTGTGCCTAAATCACCCTTATATTATACCGTAGGCCAAAATATTTCAAAGGCCATGGTTGAGAAAAGGATTTGGGTGTTCAGTATGGAGGTCCCACTCCCTGAGCAATGTAAGTTTTTCATGGATTTGCAAACAATCCAGACTATATGATCTAAAATAAAATTTTTATTGCCCCAAAACCTTGAAATCAGCAAAAATTTTCTTCTTTGAAATACTTGGGTTATATGTGGTACTAAATTCAGCACTTGTGTTGTAAAGCATTAATAAATAAAATAAATAAATAAATAAAAATGTACGGGATGATTTTAAAACCTCATAACTCACTTGTTCTTGGCCATAATGATATCAAAGTGATTTTTGATAAACAGTTCCTAGATTTAAAGGGCTTCACAGCACTACCCAATGTTCAGCCAGCTGGCCTATGTAACAAGAGCTATTAACAAAAACAAAGGTCAGGTGAATGTGAACTGGCTATAGTTCTGTTCTAGTACTTTAGAACTAGAATAATACCAAATGTGGCCACAACAGTAAGCATGCAAATTGACTCAATCCTCTAATATTACATATTAGGTTTTTATGTAGCTAATTGATTTGACCCTCTACACAAATTATTTCAACTATGCACCAAAATAAAAGTCAGTACATACAGTTAATTACTTGTTTCTCATCCACAGAGTTCATGTGGGCAGGAGAAAGTATATTTTCAAAATATTTCAGGTTATTCAATGGCTAAATAAAACTACAGTGGGGTACTGTCACACCTATGTACAGAAAATACAGCATTGTGGTGTGTGTCAAAAGGCCAAAACAGCACAATGTGAAGCCAAATGTTGAGTCTCAAGACACCTCCAAGTGCTGTATTTTTCATACACACAAGCATACAACAGAGGCGGTGCTTTACATGTTATATTGTACTTCCTGGGAATTTTACTTGGAGTGTTCATCTTGAGTACCCAAACCACTTCAATTTTTGGTGATTAGACTATCAGTAACTGTTCATATACTGAAGTATATTTCCATATGTCTAGTCATAGAACAATCTGGTAGGACTAGTTTGGCTAGATTTAGCAGTGTACCATGTCATGCACATGATTTTTTATTATGTATAAGTGGGATTGTTTTCGTGAAATTGTGCTGTATAACTGTACTGTACTTGCCCAAGTGTACTGTATTGGCCCAATTATAATTATCCACATGCATAAATGTACCGAACTACTGTATTTGCTCAATTGTCCACATCACCGTACTGTATGACTCATACAATATACAGTAGCTAATTGGCACTGTTTGGAAAACACAGTACTTGTTGGCACACTGCTCCTTCCATGCAAAGTACAATATCAGCAAAGTTCATAATGCACTGAAGAGAGTCTCTGTACTCCGTACCCCTATAGAAGGGTGCACTGTGCAGTTATGATGGTGTCTTGGTTTACAAGCAGTCACAAAGTGCAAGAATTGTTAACAATGTGCTACACATGTAATGCTCAGGACAGCCGTATTCAAATGTGTAAACCTATGAAGGTACACTTGTAGTTAGTTTAGTGACAAATGCTGAGGGCATGAGTTAGTTTGGTTTCCAGCGATGTTGTTATGGATGTGCTCAATTGATATTATGTTCAACTAATGACAATTAATTATGCAAAGGGAAGTGGGCAAACTCAGACGCGGTGTATCATAACTTCACGATACGCCCTTCTACAGGTGTATATGGGAGTAATATTATAATATCTATTCTCTTTTCATTATATACATATATAGTGTTTATTACAGGTTGGTGTATCCACAAGTGCTTGAAGTGTGTCATGTTGTCAGTGCGATGGTCCTAGGTAAGTATAAAATTATAAATTCAACGTACATAAAATGTAGCTAATTAAACAGCCCAATAATAATAATAATTAGATGAGATGAAGTCTTTAGTTTTGCTGCAGACCTCCCTTAGGCTCCAATATTTTATTGCTTTTATTTCTATGATTCCTAAACTTTCTAATTTTCCTTACATGTATAAAAAAGCTATCTTGAAAGCACTTAATGTGGGAACTGTGACCACATCTAAAGGGAGCTTGCTCCAGTTATCAATTGCTCTAGCTAAATACATAGGCTCTAGCATCTATTGTTACTTGCTGCTTGAAATGTTATGGATGACCTGTTGCAATGGTAATATACAATGTCTTGATTACTACTTTAAATCTTTAATTATTAATTAAAGCCACACTTTTTGCATTTTGCCTTATTCTATATGCTCACAAGTATTGTATTTCATACTGTGTTCCTGTTATCTAGCTGCTTTTGTTTTGATTGCTTATGTTGGAGGACAGGAAAGGTTATTTTGTAGCCACAGAACTTTGTACTTGTCTTTTCTGGAGCCATCAGTGTTCACACAAATTATGGGTAATTCTAAATAGTAATTGACTATATAGCATATTTAAAACTGTAAATTTACCCATAATAAAACAATACACCAATGGTATGTAAGGAGATAGAGACTGAACCAACTATGCAAATCATGTTCAATTTGTTAAGTGTGTGATGACTGTGTAGCACAACTGTAAGGAGTTCTATGATAGGGATCACTGCAATAAAAGGGTTGAACAAGTCAGGGAGATCAGCATCTGACATGCGTATATACCAGCATAAAAGGATCTTGTATGTCAGTAATGATTGCCCTTGCTTATAACTCACAGATTCCTTGTTCACTGTTATTACATGCAAGGACTAGCTCTCCAATTACTGTACAGCCCTTTCAGTGTGCAACCATTTATTAAAAGGTGCTATGATACAGACAAGAACAAGTGAGTAATCAAATGAGGTCATTCTACACCAGGCTAGACCTTTGGAAAGAGGGGGTCAAAATGTGAGCATGCCCTATTTCTAAACTTCCTTTTTGCACACCAGCATGTAAAGCATACCAGGGGTTTTAGGGTAGGAAATTTTGAAAAATAGACCCTCTGAGATAAAATCTGAGAGTGATTTTGGAACTTTGTCACAATAATTGCTGCAGCTATGTAATAATTGCTGCAGTTACAAGTCATTCTGTAGAATCAGCTATGTTACAAATGGAGAGTTCAGCTAAGTTAAAAGTCACCCTGGATAAAGTTTAGTTATGTTACAAGTCACCCTGTAGAGAGTTCAGCTAAGGTGCAAGTCATCCAATCGATAGTTTTAGCTATGTTTCAAGTCAAAATTTATACCTCCCATGTTTTTCTAATAACTTTGCACTTTATGGGAAAACAGTAAGTACAGACGGTAAATACTTGCTTATCAAAATGCATGTCACAGAAAAGATCAATATACTCTAATAGAACAGTCAGCTATCTGATTATTTTAGAGTTACTGACTGTTCTATTAGAGTATATCAATCTTTTCTGTGATATGTATTTTGATAAGCAAGAATTTATAGTATTGCACAAGTTTTCTGCCTATTATGCTAGCATTATGCTCAATGCTTTCAGGCACTTATTATGCTCATTATTATGCCAGCACAATCGGCGGGTCTCTACATGCAAACCATCTACTACTGTTTAAAGGAACATAGCTTTGCTTATCTGTTTTCCAATATTATTGCATGTATAATGCATGCAGTTAAATTAATCAATTACTGGATAAAAACTTATGGTCAAGTAAATAATTATATGAAATTTGTGAAATTTATGTTTCTTTTAAATTATTACAACATTACTAAATATTTTTATGTTTTGTTACAGGATTTGTTATTCAGTTTTGTTTCCTGTTCATGGCTATTACTTGGTTCTTCTATGTTTTTCATTTGTTCCTGGGATTAGCATTTCCATTTTGGTCAGCACGACTTTTCAGTGAAGAGACACGAAAACTAAAAATATGTGTACTGGAAATTTTTGGAGCTTTCATATTCAGTGGCACATTCCCAACTATAGTTTTGTCCATGTCAGATTTCAGACTAGCAAGATTTCCTCCAGTAATTGTGATTCCATCAAAGGATCTGATATTGTACACATTATTGTTGCCAATTGCTATTCTGTTAATTGTCGGAGTCAACCTAACATTCTTATCCTTCTGGATAATACATAAGGTAAAACGCATGATACAAAGTGTTACATGTTTTGTCATATGTATACTAGGGATCCCCCAAAATGACACATGCCCCCCAAAATTCCATCCATAAAAACCATGCTACATGCATCTGCCCTATTCACCTTTGCCTTTTCTTTTCTCTTAAATCATGACAATTTTTGTGTTTTAATGGCTGCTTGTACGTAACAAGCCAAAGCACTTTGTTACTTATGAGAGTGGGATACTCTCCTCTGTATATACAAGGTATATTGCACTTACATACACCCCAATTCTGAAGTCAATAGGAAATTTACTGTTGATAAACCCTAAAATGAAGTTTAACAACAGTAAATTTCCGATGACTGAGGAGTAGGGGAGTGTATATCTGTGCAATACCGAAGTAGCCATGGTTCATATGATATAAAAGAATGTCTCATAATTCATCGTTGAAACCGGGTCACTACTGCTGATCCGGATGACCCACTGCCCCGGATAGCATTCCGGTAGCCTCGAGTGAGTGAGATTACGTTTTGAGCATTCAATTCGTGTTGAGTAAATGAGTAGTTATGTGATAACTAAGCCAGTAAGTTTATAATTTAAAAATCAGTCAGTGAGTCTGGTTCCATGTAGCTACTGTGAGTTTACAGACAGCAATTGGGTGTGGCTTCGTGCATACCTAGTATTACAATTCCCGATATATTAAAGTGGGTGTGGCTCACAGAAGTACTGCAAGACTAGACTATATACAACTCGTACAGTAATTGATTTAGTTGGCGTGACTCCACGTAAGCTTGCAGACAGAAACGGACACAGTTATGTATTACAGACTGCACTTACTAATGAATGGGCGTGGCTGAACGCATGTTTGTAATGCGATAAGTGAGCGTGGCTCACGAAAGAGCTACGCAGCTAGCGTTTACTATAAGTTTCCACGTCGTCAAACGAACAATTTTGTTTCTCACGTGATCCAATTCGGGTCAGACCAGAATCGGGTCAGACCAGAATCGGGTCGGACTGTGACCCGGATGACCTGACCCGGTTTCAACGCTGTCATAATCATACGCACACAAACTAACTTACGACAATGGACGATCAATTATGAGACACAGTAAACATATTCCGTGTATCGCTAGAACTTGTCCATTCATATCAACAAACATAGGAGCAGTGTTACCTACTGCCATCCATCGTGAGTCTATAAAATGAATTCAGTGGGTAGTCTGGCGCCGCCGACCCTATTTAGGCGCTTATACAAGCGCCTAAATACGGTCGGCGCGCCAGACTATCCAGTGGGTGGACTTTACTGGCTATGCTGTCACCTGGTGTGGCGCTAGCATGCCATTAACCTGAATTGGCTCATGCGATCAATTGTAATGGTGTCCGCCACATTAGCCTGCAAATAGGCATGACACACATTAGGCCACTCCAAATAAATTCTCTGTTTCCCGTCCACCACCCGCATCTGGTTACTGCTAGCTCTAAATATTCCATTATTCCGTATTCTTCCATTATTTTCCAGTTATTCTTGCATACTGATAGGCTCAGTAAAAGCTATCTTGAAACAGTGTCAGCTCACGTGTCAGCAGTGCTATCAAGTCACCACAAACTTCACGTTTGTGTTATTTTTGCAACTTACAAAGGAAGGAACAAGCTTAAGCATGCTTTTATGCAGCCTTTTTGGCTGTGCCATGCAAATAATGGCTTGAAAAGCTATAATGAAATAATGGAAATGGACCGCCCGCCCGCATGCAAATATGTCTGTGTCCAGGACGGGAAACAGAGAATTTATTTGGAGTGGCCTTATTAGTGTTAGATGCCTCAAACCACAGGTGAGTATCTATACTTACCTAACTACATATAAGTTGGGAAACAAGGGAGGTCGCTTACACCTGCAGATATACTAGTAGGCATTCCAGCCCAATTTTTAATTTTTGGAAAAATGGGCTTTTTATATGCTCAATAGATAGAGTATTGATTGCCAATCTCAGAAACATATAGTTTGTGGGGTTGGAATTAGCTACTTTGGCATGCACAGTGCTTAAAAACTGAAAAAAAGGTACATTTTTCTCCAGAGCTCCCCATACATTGTAAAGAGAAAAATGGTACAATTGTATCAGGAAGCCATCTAGCAATCTGGACTATCTTGAAAATGCAGTTGCTTCTAGCTGCAAGTTTGTACATGTAATGAGAGTAACTTCAGATCGTATCGGATCTCAGAATTCTTTGTATGCTTGTGGTGAGCAAATATGTTTCACCTATTGCACACTTCTCAACACAATGGTGTATACCCATAGGCAAGTGGCCATCTCAAGTAAGTAAAAACACCAAGTTAACAACTTATAAAGGTAAACAACTAAAGTAGAGGTGCCACAATGATGCAACAATACCTAAGGTGGAGTTGTGGTTTCAATTATGGCATTGTTATGCCAACTTTGAAGTATTTTATACTTTTGAGCTGATGACACAGCCATCAGAAAATTGCTCTGGAGCTGAAAATCGCTAACCCGAGCGAAGTAACCATGCACTTTAAAGTAAGCACCAGTGACTACCTTCTACCTGACACTAGGTTTTTTAAAGTTTTAAAGTATTGTACATACATTACAATGTTTGAAAAGATTACAAAACAACACAAAACTTACTTACATGTAATGTGCACGATAAAACTTAAGATTTACATGATGATCAGCGTGTGGACAAACCTCACAGTGATTTTAATCCTCATTGGAGCTCGGATGACGGAGCAATCCCAAGTTAAACATGAGTTGTTATTTTGTGCCAGAGTTCTATTGGGGAATATACGGAGAATTTTTTTATTAAAAAATCTTGGATACTGGAATGCCTAATACTACTGAACATTTGATCCATAATTCAGTCTTGGGTACAGTATAGATGGTGGGGTCTATTCTACGGAATGGAACGGAATGATGGACAATGCCCGTATGATTTTACGGTACTGGGCTTTGCAGTGTGAGGACTCTGATTTTCCTTTCCCCAAACTGCTGTTGTAATTAATTGTGTTTGTAGTTTAGTTGTAGAGTAGTTTGTATTGTAGCTGTATTTTGTGCTTTTTCCCTTATAATCTCTAATCGAATGATGGACTAAACGACGGAACGGAATGCTTTCTCAAATTGAAGCTTGCAGCTTACCATTGCTGTACAAGTTATCGATGACATCTCCAGCAGGTAACCAAACGTACCCCAAGAAAGAATTTATTATTTTTATTTATTGTTAATCAGCAGGACCCTCCAGGGGTATAATGCTGATGTGAAATTACATGTGTACAATTTCAATTAGTTACTTAACTATATAAGTATGTACAATTAAGACAAGTTACTTAATTATATACATATGTACAATTACAATAAAAATATATACAATTACGATAACTATGAGGAACAATTTAAGGATCGATTGTGGGTTCTTGTTGGTTGTCATTAGTAACGAAGTACTATGCTGACTCAGCATGCTCATCTTCAGATGTATCAAGTAGGGAACTTAATGCATGACTTGTTTTTACTAGTACATGGGTTGTTTTTGCTTACTTTTACTTTAGAATGCACAGTCTGGTGCCCAGGCCTTTCTAATTGGCATAAATCACTAGCTACACTGCACTGTCTAAGCAGAATCTAAAGGTATTTTGTGCAGTGTGTGAAATTCAGATATTCAGATACCACAACGCATTGATAATTGTTCTATCCGGGGTGAATATAAGATACGGATTTTGAAGAACTTTGTGTCTTCTGTTCTACATTTTCATTTGGCTGCTGAGAGGCTTACTGTGTCATCTATTACTTCAACACAGTCATCAATATTGAAATTTGTGAAGAGTTGGTGCACTCCTGGTGCTGTTTTTCACCCAGATGTGTTGAATCTCCCCTTTTTACCTCATCTGAAGCAGTCAGCTAAGCTGTCATACGTTCTGGCTGTTGAGCAGTCAGTTGACCCACTGATTGTAGAGCTGCGATATTCTGTTCTAGCCAATAGTCCAGATGTCTCTCCAACTGTCCTTAACTCTCTATCTGCTAGGCTTGAGTTGCTAACGTTCACTCTGCTACATTCAAGAACCATGCACGTCATGATTTACATTGTACTCATGTTGATCATTGGGAGTCAAAGTTTGAGACATCAACTGTTCAAAATAAATTAACCATATCTTGAATGGATGTCCTGTTGCTCTTGATCAAGGCAGGTATACCTGGAGACATGATTCAGTCCTACAGGTTCTCGTTCATGGACTCCAACAGCACTTAGCTGACAGTTTTAAACTCTATGCTGACCTTCAGGATATCTTGCTAGTGTCTGCCCTTCCAGCACTATTCCAACCAATCTTTCCTCCACCCTTAGCAGACCTGACTTGGTTTTAGTTTCCAATAATTCCATCTGTTTGTTTGAACTAACTATTCCCACCAATACCAAGCAACATATTTTGGCTGCTAGAGCTAGGAAGGAAGACCGGTATAGCTGTTTACAATATGACCTTCAGCTTTCTGGCTTATCTGTCAATCTCATTTTCATTGAGATTGGTTGTTTAGGCCATTTTATGCCAGACACAAATGCCCAAGTAGCTAATGCTTGTGAAGTGGCAAAGAAGACCATAAGATCCCTGTTTGAGCAGGCTGCTCACATTGCTGTCTCCTGCTCATACAGAATTTTTAATTCTGGAGCTTCCCTGGACTGGGATCTATTGGTTTGCCTAAACTGAACTCTTCTGCATGCTATAATTATTAGTTTTGTAATTCAATAGTGTAAGTCTTGCCAGGGCTCCTGTACTGTCCATCCAGTGCTTGGTACCTCTGAGTCTAGACCCCTGTAATTAAGTTGTATTTTGTCTTAACAAAACAAGACATCTCTCTCTATATATATATATTGTGTTAACATCAATGATTTATTAACAGTGCGGTGGACTAATGCCAGGTATCTCAGTAGTGGGTTGAATCCGGGATGGGAATGTTCTCTAAATCAAATTTTGCAGCTTGTCTATCATTGCTAGAATTGCATTGTATCAGCGGAACCTCCAGGAAATGGAACAGGATAGTAATAAAATATTGATAGCTGTCTCATGCAGTGATTATTCTCCTATATACTTGATAAATCAAGCAGGTCTCTTCAATTCATTTATTGCATGGCCAAGGCTAGTTTTGTTACCACAATACAGAAGCTGACTGGATATCAATTGTTTCTGCTGATCTTGACAAGATAGAAGACCACTCAATTTCCTCAGTTTCAGAGCATAATGTCCACAGAGAAATTAACTACAAAGTTATGGTGACAAGAAAAGGCGACTTTATTCAGTCTAATAAACAGAGAAGGTATCACTTTGGAATGTTCAGACGACCAGTGATGAAATGCATGGATTCATCAAATTTTGGTTGTGGTTGGAGATGTTAAATATCCAATAACAAACTGACTATACATTAATCACTTTCTTTATATTTTTTTCAATTTTGAGCCTGTATACAAACAATTAAACAATCAATAGAAATCCTAGAATAAGATAGGAGAGAAAACTTTATTTTTATCTATATACCTATACTTTCAACTTCAAGGGAAAATGAAGAAAGCATACAGACAAATCAGTACAAATACAATATGCATGAATTATAGATTTAAATACTTAATATGAATTAGCTAGAGCCTTTAGATAAATTGTTCCAAAACTAAATAGATGGAAAAAAAAAAGACTGGTGAGGTCTTGAATTGATTGATGACAGTGGTTGAAGATTAAAAGGGTGGTAATTTCTTGTTCTTGAATATGTTGCAAAGTGGAGGTACAAATCATTATCAAAATGGGATATCAATTTCATTATGAATATTTTGTATAATAATCTAGCATTACTGTATTCATTTGTTCTCCACTTCAATATGCTACAACAGTGTTGGTACATTGATAGTCTACCTTGATCCAACACAGAGCAGCAAGCTTTGTAATAAGCACATGTGATCCCACTGTAATTCCGTGACCAGCTGGACTGGGATCGGGAATCACTTGAAAATAGACAAACAGATTTAACCTGCTTTGTATGAAGTGAAGCATGTGAAATGTTACACGTAGGATTATTAGCATATTAGGTGGTATGTGAGCGTTCCGTGGTTTAGTCCATCTTTCTGCTCTGTTCTGTTCAGTTCCATTCCGTAGAATAGACCCCACCTATATAGACTGAATTAGGGGATTAAATGTTTACAGTACATCTGCAGGTGTAGGCAACTTCCTAGCTTGTTTCCCAACTTTTTTCTATGATCCCTAATTCAGCGGAAATTAAAATTCTTAATTTTTCCTGTACTTGTTTGTTTTGTAACATTATTATGACTGGTGAACCCATGCATACCACATCAAAAGAAAGGATAGCGCCAGGGACTTTAGGTCTCGTCTGAATGCGTGCCCCCGGTTATCAATTACTGACTCACAAGTGGAGTGTCTATTATGCTTCGCTTTCAGCTATGTTCAGCCTGTTATAGCTACAGCGATGCAAACGAAGAACAGTACAAGTGCAGAGGACTGAAATGAAAGTTTTGGTAACAAAAATGTTTAATGTAATATGCAACAATTGAGATACCAGTGTTGGGGCATTACCAAGTCTCTTCTGTCCAGAAAGTACTACTAATAATAACTAATAAAACCATATCAAAACATATGTATGGGATTTGTCAAATCAAGCATTTTAAGGTGGTCAACATTAAAAGTTTTCAAACACTGGGTTAAACCTTTAAAAATTAAGAATTATGCATTAAATGAATCTAATATCTGTTTAATATCCTTTTTGAAACCTCAACTTGGTAAAACAGGTTGATCATAAAATCTCATCATTCCTTGTCATTTTTTGTCCAATACAAATACATGTATTTTACACTACACGCAAAAACACTAATTTACAACCTTTAACTCACAAAATTTCTACAGCACACCATATAATAAAAGAAAGCCCTTGAATTTCTCTATCCAATTCCGACCGTACAAATGGGAAAATGTCGCCATAGCGACAGTTATTTACTACTGATGATGACATAATACGCGCTCCATACATTAACCTATTGGAAAATTAAATTATCTCGCCGGGAAAATCCCAATTTACAAGTTGTTATCCTCAACCAAATTCGCTAAATTTGGTATCATTCTACGCAGCGAAGGATGCTTAATGAGACTCCGACCGTACAAATTAAAAAATATATATATATTTGAAACGAAAACTATGATGATCATAACACACGTACATACTGAAAACTACAACATACTACTACTTATTACCTAACTATATACTTATTACTACCTATACGTACTTATAACTTAACCAATGTCAAATTGTTAAACAGGTTAGGTTATCAAGACACACGGTAGTGTGTCGTGCGGCCCAAGAAGCCGGCGCGTAACACCCGTGAGTATATTGACAGGAAGAAAGAAAACGCAATTTTCGCACCTCCGTAGCTCTGTGCTTCCTTTATGAAACAAGACGATTTTTGCTGTGGACATGCCCCCCAACTGCAGCACTCCACATTCCAAATTTGAGCGAAATCGCTTCACGCGTTCCCGAGATATGCGACTTCAAAAATTGGCTCAGTTTCTTCGTTTTTTTTCTTATTTTTCTTATTTTTCTTTTTCTTGTCGCACACTTATAAAAATTGCTATAAAACGCGAACGCCACATCCGATTGCCTTGAAATTTGGCACACAGAAGGGGGATATAAAGGCGCATTTCGGTACCAACATTGGCTGGAATACGATAAACAGGCAAAGAGTTATGCGCGATTATTCACGAAAAATAACACCAATATGTTGTCACGCCTACAGGGTAAACCGCGTATGGGAAGAAGCTGAAAATCGGTGGGTGAATAGGTTAACTATTGAACCTCAAACCTTTTGTGGTTTGAAAGAAATCGAGCTAAAAACCAGGAAGATACAACGAGAAAACCAACAGTGTGTAACAATTACGCAATCGAGATTAGCTAATAAAAAAAACGACTGCTTGCCACGCCTACCAGATAAACAGCTTGGGGTAATGCTTTGAAAATCGTTGTACAGATGGAGTAATCATCTTAGAAAGGCTCATCAATGGTGTAGAAGAATCAGATTTAAAGCCACGGAGTTATAACATGAAATCCAACTAGGTGCAGCAAGTGCGAGATCGAGATACTCTAATAGAGCAGTCATCCTAATAGAGCAGTCACCCTGAAGAGAATTCAAGAGATCAGCTAGAAACAAGAAACCTGTATAGAGATCAGCTACACACAAGTCACCCTGTAGAGAGATCAGCTAGAAGAAGTTACCTTGTAGGGAGTTCATGCAACTATGGAAAGAGATAGTTCAGCTAGAAGAAATCACCTTGTAGAGTTCAGCTACAAAGAAACCACCATGTAGAGAGTTCAGCTACAAACAAATCGCCCTGTGGAGAGATCAATAGAAGAAGTTACCTTGTAGAGAGTTCAGCTACAAAGAAACCATCATGTAGAGAGTTCAGCTACAAAAAAATCTCCCTGTAGAGAGATCAGCTAGAAGAAGTTACCTTGTATATAGAGAGTTCAGCTTCAAAAAATCACCCTGTAGAAAAATCAGCTAGAAGAGGTCTTCTTGTAGAGAGTTCAGTTACAAAGAAACCACCATGTAGAGAGCTCAGCTACAAACTAGTGACCTTGTAGAGACATCAGCTAGAAGAAGTTACCTTGTAGAGAGTTCAGCTACAAAGAAACCATTCTTTAAAGAGCTCAGCTGCAAACAAATCACCTATACAGAATTCAGCTACAAACAAATCACCATGTAGAGAGATCAGCTAGAAGAAGTTAACTTGTAGAGAGTTCAGCTACAAAGAAACCATCATTTAGAGAGTTCAGCTTCAAACAAATCACCTGTACAGAATTCAGCTACAAACAAATTACCCTGTAGAAAGATGAGCTAGAAAAAGTTACCTTGTAGAGAGTTCAGTTACAAAGAAACCGCCATGTAGAGAATTCAGCTACAAACTAGTGACCCTGTAAAGACATCAGCTAGAAGAAGTTACCTTGAGAGAGTTCAGCTACAAAGAAACCATTATTTAAAGAGCTCAGCTGCAAACAAATCACCTATACAGAATTCAGCTACAAACAAATCACCATGTAGAGAGATCAGCTAGAAGAAGTTAACTTGTAGAGAGTTCAGCTACAAAGAAACCATCATTTAGAGAGTTCAGCTTCAAACAAATCACCTGTACAGAATTCAGCTACAAACAAATTACCATGTAGAAAGATGAGCTAGAAAAAGTTACCTTGTAGAGAGTTCAGTTACAAAGAAACCGCCATGTAGAGAATTCAGCTACAAACTAGTGACCCTGTAAAGACATCAGCTAGAAGAAGTTACCTTGAGAGAGTTCAGCTACTAAGAAACCATTATTTAAAGAGCTCAGCTGCAAACAAATCACCTATACAGAATTCAGCTACAAACAAATCACCATGTAGAGAGATCAGCTAGAAGAAGTTAACTTGTAGAGAGTTCAGCTACAAAGAAACCATCATTTAGAGAGTTCAGCTTCAAACAAATCACCTGTACAGAATTCAGCTACAAACAAATTACCCTGTAGAAAGATGAGCTAGAAAAAGTTACCTTGTAGAGAGTTCAGTTACAAAGAAACCGCCATGTAGAGAATTCAGCTACAAACTAGTGACCCTGTAAAGACATCAGCTAGAAGAAGTTACCTTGAGAGAGTTCAGCTACAAAGAAACCATTATTTAAAGAGCTCAGCTGCAAACAAATCACCTATACAGAATTCAGCTACAAACAAATCACCATGTAGAGAGATCAGCTAGAAGAAGTTAACTTGTAGAGAGTTCAGCTACAAAGAAACCATCATTTAGAGAGTTCAGCTTCAAACAAATCACCTGTACAGAATTCAGCTACAAACAAATTACCATGTAGAAAGATGAGCTAGAAAAAGTTACCTTGTAGAGAGTTCAGTTACAAAGAAACCGCCATGTAGAGAATTCAGCTACAAACTAGTGACCCTGTAAAGACATCAGCTAGAAGAAGTTACCTTGAGAGAGTTCAGCTACTAAGAAACCATTATTTAAAGAGCTCAGCTGCAAACAAATCACCTATACAGAATTCAGCTACAAACAAATCACCATGTAGAGAGATCAGCTAGAAGAAGTTAACTTGTAGAGAGTTCAGCTACAAAGAAACCATCATTTAGAGAGTTCAGCTTCAAACAAATCACCTGTAGAGAGTTCAGCTACAAACAAATCTCCCTGTAGAGAGATCAGCTAGAAGAAGTTACCTTGTAGATTGTTAATCTACAAACAAATCACCCTGTAGAGAGATCAGCTAGAAGAAGTTACCTTGTAGAGAGTTCAGCTACAAAGAAACTACCATGTAGAGAGTTCAGCTACAAAGAAATCACCCTGTATAAAATTCTGCCACGAACAAATTGCCCTGTAGAAAGATCAGTTAGAAGAAGTTACCTTGTAGAGAGTTCAGCTACAAAGAAACCATTCTGTAAAGAGCTCAGCTGCAAACAAATCACCTGTACAGAATTCAGCTACAAACAAATCACCCTGTAGAGAGATCAGCTAGAAGAAATTACTTTGTAGAGAGTTCAACTACAAAGAAACCACCATGTAGAGAGTTCAGCTGCAAAGAAATCACTCTGTAGAAAATTCTGCCAGAAACAAATTACCCTGTAGAAAGATCAGTTAGAAGAAGTTACCTTTTAGAGAGTTCAGCTACAAAGAAATCATTCTGTAAAGAGCTCAGCTGCAAACAAATCACCTGTAGAGAGTTCAGCTACAAACAAATCTCCCTGTAGAGAGATCAGCTAGAAGAAGTTACCTTGTAGAGAGTGAAGCTACAAACAAATCACCCTATTGAAAGATCAGCTAGAAGAAGTCACCTTGTAGAAAGTTCAGCTACAAACTAGCCACCTTGTAGAGACATCAGTTAGAAAAGTTACCTTGTAGAGAGTTCAGCTACAAAGAAACCATTCTGTAAAGAGCTCAGCAGCAAACAAATCACCTGTACAGAATTCATCTACAAACAAATCACCCTGTAGAGAGATCAGCTAGAAGAAATTACCTTGTAGAGAGTTCAGCTACAAAGAAACCATTCTGTAAAGAGCTCAGCTGCAAACAAATCACCTGTACAGAATTCAGCTACAAACAAATCACCCTGTAGAGAGATCAGCTAGAAGAAACTTCTTTGTAGAGAGTTCAGCTACAAAGAAACCACCATGTAGAGAGTTCAGCTGCAAAGAAATCACCCTGTAGAAAATACAGCCACAAACAAATTGCCCTGTAGAAAGATCAGTTAGAAGAATTTACCTTTTAGAGAGTTCAGCTACAAAGAAACCACCCTGTAGAGAGATCAGCTAGAAGAAGTTACCTTGTAGATAGTTCAGCTACAAAGAAACCATCATGTGGAGAGTTCAGCTGCAAAGAAATCACCACTGCCCAAATTTCAAGGCAATAGCTCTTTCCAATCTGAAGTTATCAATTGTCAAAGTTGGCAAATTGGATGTGTGTGGAAGGCCCCTTTTTGCAAATCCGGTCACATATGTATTATATATATAATTTGTACATTTACTGATAAAATATTTAAAGTATATCTACTTCATCTTTTCTTCTTCCTGTAGTAAAGAAAAAAAACGTAAGTTAAAAAAGTCCCAAAGCTGGCCATAGGCCGGCTTTGGGGTATACAAATACAAAAAGAAATGAAATCTAATCCAAAACAGCCAAGCTGTAAAAAAAGTGTGCGGCCCTCAGAAAGGCTATGGTGAAAAAAGATGTGAAATCCAAGGTGGCGGCCAAGAAATGGCTGTGATGGTAGGTTAATGGTAAAAAATTTAATAACGACAATTCAGGTGAATTTTTGTGCTGCTTCACAAAATTTACCTGAATTGTCATTACAAGGGGGTGTCACGTCGGCTTACGCTGTAGGTAGATCTGCGACCGTAGTCAAAGTCTTGACTGGGGAAAATTTCACCTTGACCCTTGACTTGCAGCGTTTATCGTCTTTGACCTGTGACTTGAGTGTTTCTTGTCGAACTTTTGACCTCCACTTATTTCTCTATTTTCCTATACGCACCTGTGCTTGTAACCTAGTATAATATTTTCTTAGTGCGTGCTACCAGCAGCTGTGAGAGAAAAATCATTATAATTATGGCGAAATGCCTGTTGGAGCTTTAAAACATCTTCTTGGAGATCCTTACTTCTTGTAAGTTACGTATAATTCCGTAAACTTGATAATAGCTACGTATAGTTTTCGATTGTGGGTTTCGAACCTTCTGTATCGTCTTGACCCTTGACCCACTGTAAAAGCTATTTTGTGGCCTTGACCGTTGACTTAGAGTTTGACCGCGGTCGCAGATCTACCTACAGCAAGAGCCTGAGTGACACCCCCTTGTCATTATTAAAATGTTTACCATTAACCTACCATCACAGCCATTTCTTGGCCGCCACCTTGGATTTCACATCTTTTTTCACCATAGCCTTTCTGAGGGCCGCACACTTTTTTTACAGCTTGGCTGTTTTGGATTAGATAGAAATATGTTAAAAACACGTGTTTTTACGGACATTCTGAACACGTAAATTTTGAGGTACAAGGCTCCTTTCTAGCTTCCCCTTCGTTACTACACAAAGAACTTACATATGAATCGAATCGCCTTTCATCAAGGAATCTGATAAACCAAACTTCGTGTCCGTCAACCAAAGTACGCGGAAGTTATGGCGCCTTGTTTAGAGGACGGTGTTATTTTATACGAAACGGGCGTAACCCATTCGGAAATCCGGAATTTTTTTTTTTTTTTTTTTTTTTTTTTTTTTGCTTTTTAATGCAGGCAAGGCCTGCATTAATGGTCTGTGGGCAACTGGTGCCCACAGCCAGAAAAAGTATACGTACAACTTACATTTACAATTGAATGTATAAAATTACAATGACATTAAGTTAGCTGGCTAAGGTTATTACATACATTTACATTTGGTATATAGTTGAACTATCCTATAATTTTAAAACTTACATGTGTATTTAATAATAAACTTACTTATATAGCTAAGTACTTATTTTAAGAGAGAGCGAGAAGAAAAAAAATTAATTACTGCTGAAGTTTGGTGGACGAGGAGACTTGGAGCAGGTACTACAAGGGCAAACAAAGTGCATACTGTGATGATTGTCAGAGTTAAAATTGTTTGTAAAATGCTGCCAAAAGATCTTGAGTAACTGTGATTTAATGGTGGAAAAAGGTTGATTTAAGTCAAGTACTGATATCTTACACAAGTTTTGATATGCTTGGTCAATTTGTTTAGATTTATCCTTCCTGAGTTAAACACATCAAAACGTGGAATCAGGAGTTGGTTAGATGGAGCAGCCTCTGCCAGTATCTCTGCCTCTCAGAGGATTTTCATGGCGAGACAATGTAAAGAGTGGTGTCCGAACTAGATACGTAGTTAGCTAATATTGTAATTATTATTGTAATTGTATGTGTACAATTGTGTGTGTTTTTTTTCTCGTTTTGTACCTTGCCATGCCCACAGTAGTGCTCTAGGCAGCCTACTCTGTGGTCACATGCAGTCCAAGGTTGCACATGCTTCTTTCTTTTTCATTCCTGTACATATTTTCTCATGTAATGATGGCTCTCTCTCTTTTTAATTAGCTTAGAACTTTATAGATCAGTACTTAGCTATTAACTGACTCTCAATAACAAGTAAAATCCCCATGCAAAAGTAGTTTGACGGTAAAAAATTTGTGCATTCACAAAAGTAAAGTAATTATCTGCTTGGCTACTAAAAGAGCTAATACCTGGGAAGAACGAACTCAATTGCAATTATAAGTAGGGATGAGTCTATTTTGCTTTTTTTCTCACCTATTTTTCTTTCCAGCAATTCTTTTTTTACCTACCTATTTTGCTCAATATTTTGCTTGTCAACAATCTATTTTGCTCCATAGTTGGTGTACAATGTAATAATAATAATTACATGTAATAATCAATAAGCACTGTTTACATACACTATGGTGTTTAGATATTAGTGATTGTATCTTAGCATGATTGATGCCTCCATATAATCCTTTAAAGAATTTCCTTGTAGGTCACCAAATCCTGAATTCAATAGTGAGAACACCCTTTCTGCAGCAGCCGAGGAGGGCTGTATGGTCAAGACCTTCTTTACAGCATTTGACCATAAAGGCAAATCAGTTGCATTGAGCTTCCACCATTCCAGAGCAGCAAGTTCATCACTAATACCATCCGCCTTAGCTACATAAGAAGGAAGTTCAGCCTTCAAATTTTCAAGCTCGTCATCCTTAAAGAAGGGAACAACCTGCAATGCATTTACATGAGAAACATCTGGCTTAAGCATTACTATCTTGTGCGGATTGAAAACTCTCACAGCCTTAAAAACTAAAATTTGCTCCTTTAAGGAAGAATCTAGCAGTTCTTGAAAGTAATCTAGAGCTGGTTGCATACAGCTTCGAGCATAGCTGCGATGCCTCTGCTGTGCAGTTGATTGAGTAGTGATACTGCGAATAACAGCTTCAGTGTTTGGAGTATGAGCTGCCCTGACTGCTGCAACAACAGTCTGTACTATTTCATAAGCTGTGAAACTCAGTGGCCCATCTCCTTCAAGGTTATATGTAGCCTTAACAAACACCTCCCCCCAATCAATAACAGCAGCAAGCTCAAGCTTTAAGTGTTCAAGCTTTTCACGGTCAGTTAAAATAGCTAGTAACTTTGGACGAGATGCAGGGCCTAAGTCTGTATTTTCACTTAGGAATGGTTCGATATCACCAAACTGGAGCATTATTTGTTTAAAAATTTCCCATTTGCTCCACCACCTGGTAGCACTATACGATGCCATTGCCTTTCCTGTTTGTTGTTTCCATAGAAATTTGGCTTTAATGCTATGTGAAAAAAGTGCTAGCCAATTACCAATAAACTCAGTCAGGGTTGGTACTTTGAAGTGCTCTCCAACACGATCAAAAGCATGGCTGAAGCATCCAATATCTATTACATTAGGGTAAACAATCTTCAATGTCCTCATTGCTACACTGTTAACAGATGCTCTATCTCGCATAGCAGCAATAAGATGGCTGGAAGAAATGCTGTAGAACACTGAAAGCACTTGTACCAATTCGTGTGCAATTTCTTCCCCAGTGAGAGATTTTGAAAGCAGTTGGATGGCTAGAAGCTGCTGTTGAATTTCAAAAGAATCATTTACAAAGCACACTAAGACTGCTAATGCCTCTCCACTATGAGAGGTACCATCAAAAATGACACTCAAGAACTGACCCTGGAGTGATTGCTTAATACGTGCCTTTTCTTCTTCTAAAATAAAAGGAATAAGGTCAAACATAAATCTGCGATCTGTAAGGCGATAGCCTGTCTCCTCAAAAAGACTACGAAACTGGTCAACCTTACTTAGTGGTACACCCGCTTGAAGAAATGTTTTGACCACTTTGACTCGGAAAACCTGCTGTTGTTCCGGAAGAGTCTCACCTCGCCCATGAGCTTCTGCATTATACCTTTGCAGAGATTGTGCAATGTCTGAGTCTTTAACATTCCTTTGTTGCAGCTTTTTCTTTCCATTAGCATGTTTAGTAGACTTTAAGTGATACTCAATACTGCTCTTTTTGAGGGGTAACTCTTCCCGGCATCCTTGGCAAAAAAGCTTTCCAGTAGCTACAGTAAAGGGTTCCTTGGAATATTCGGTTACTCTTTGCTGGGGCTTGATCGTTTTTGGGTTGCTCTGCGAATTCGAATGTAATGCTCTCTTCCTGCCAGCTGGTGGATTTTTGGCAATTTTTCTCTTACGAGAGAAGTCAGATGCACTTGGTGCCTTTAGCACACTAAGCAAGGACACTCCACTAGACGTTGGCGTAGTTGAG